>NC_056725.1:776427811-776642811 GCF_019279795.1 Protopterus annectens | reverse complement strand
AAAATGTCACCGTTTAAAAAAAAAAAAAAAAAATTAACATCTAAAGACAAACTCGAATTTCTGCATATTACACAGATACAAATATTAAATCTGATGAACAAATTCAGAAGATTCTACATTATCGCTGAATACCAAACATGAAGTCTGTATAGGAGTAAAGGTAAGTATAACTCCAATACTAGAATTCATGTTTTTGCACTGGGGAAAGCCACCCTGCACTCCCCACACCCCCTGCAAATTATATATTCCAACTCCGAGATCGCACTACAGTGAGGAAAGGCATAAATTTCCCAACCTGCACTGTACTGCAATCGCTCTCTTAACACCAAGTACATACCAACGAATGCACAGTTCCATGTGCTGATAATTTGCTTACATAACGTTTGGCAACACAGAAATCGGCCAATTGCCGTTTGGCATTTCCATGTTTGTTGAACCTACATTCAACATTTTGATAGTAAACCTATATATATATATATATATATATATATATATATATATATACATATATGTGTGTGTGTGTGTGTATGTCTGAGTATACTATGTAGTGGCACTGTTATGCTAAGGGTTTTTTATAAGGTAATGTGCATAGCTGGGAATCGAGGCAGAGAAAGGATTAGGGTTACCAGATAATTAAGGTGCTGGTGGGTGGGGTGTTACCTTCACACTACCTTACCAAAAAACAGTGACTTAAGATACATCAGTAAAATAAAATATGAAGCTTATCTACCCTGGGGAAGGAATGCAGTCTCAAGGGTCACTGTAACATGCAGCACACTGGCCTTGCCAGCTTCGTGTTAAATGAGTGGAACAATGAGCCGTTCAATCATGATGTTGCTCATATGCAGAAGCAAGCATGCACCTCTCAAGGGTTGTCATCTCAGAGCTGCCAAGGCTGCTGCAAGGAAAATAGAAGTTATGCACTCACCATAACGTTTCATCTGAGTAGTTGCTCTTCATTTGTCTTCAACCTGTAGGTTCTTGGATCCGTATCGGACCTGACTCAACCGCATATCCAGCATCTGATCCAAGCTCAAAGCTCCTCCCCTTACCCATAATGCCCCCGTCTCCTTCCTCTCTTCAGATCGAGTTTACTGCCTAATCCAACACCATCACCTGACCCAAAAGAGACTTGTCCATACAAAAAAACAACACAAGGGTAAGAGGCACCTTATGGTGACCACCTCCATAATACGTAGGAAGTAACCACTGTTCACACAAGGCCGGGGGAAGGAGGGAGGGATGATTGCAGACAAATGAAGAGCAACTACTCAGATGGAAAGTTATGGTGAGTATATAACTTCTTTATCTGAAGTAATTATTTTCATTTGGTCTTCAACTGTGGGACAGAGTCCCCAGCTACCAGACACCTGGGAGGTCCTCATGGAAGGATATTCCACAGCATGGTAAAGCCAAAGGATGCCCTATTCCTGGATACAATGTCCAATTTATAATGTGAGATGATGGTAGGGGATGAGGACCAAGTGGCCGCAAAACAAATGTCATCTAATTAAACTCTGGACAAGAAAGCTGCTGACGTGGCCACAGACCTGGTGGAATGTGCTTTCACCTGACTTGGCAGAGAAATTCCCCTGGCGGAATACGCCCAAAAGATATATTGAGAAATCCAATGGGCAACAGTAACTTTAGAGATTGGTTTCCCTAAAAAGGGTCTGGAGTAAGAAATAAAGAGTTGGTCAAATTTAAGAAAGGTGTTTGGCCTGTGCAAGTAGAAATGTAACTGTCTACGCACATCTAGTAAATGCAATTTGTATTCTCACTTGTTTTGAAAATTTGGAAAGAAGACCAGGAGTTTGGTTACCTGATTAACGTTGGTCTCTGAAGCTACTTTAGGTAGAAAAGATGGATTAGTACACAAAGACACCCTGTTCTTGTGAAAAATCATATAAGGGGCTTTGATCGATAGAGCTTGAATTTCCGAAACTCTCCTGGTGGAAGTAATGGCAACCAGAAAGGCAGTCTTCTAGGATAGAAATTGTGTATCTACTGAAGCTGCAGGTTCAAAAGGAGGCAAAACTAAGGCTTGAAGTACTAGGGTAAGATCCCACGGTGGCGCAGGGTCCTTTACCACAGGTCGAAGAAGAAAGGTACCTTTGAGGAAGGCCTTACAAATATTTGAAGATGCTAAGGAAGCCATATTATCCCCATATGATAATTAGAAATTGCTGCAAGTTGAACTTTGACTGTAGAAAAACTGGCACCTTGATTAAAAATTCCCAGTAAAAATTCCAATACAGCAGAAACTGGAGCAGTGAAATTATCTAATGCATGCTGAGAGGCCCATATAGATAAATGTTTCCATTTACTGCAGTACACTTTTCTGGTGGAAGACTTATGAGCTGCCACTAGAATGCTTTTGATGGGAGAGGATAATCCGGGAATCCTGACTATCATGGGAACTGGAGCAGCCAAGCAGTGAGCTTTAGACTGTCCAGGTCTGGATGGGGAATCCCTGAGGGATGAGAAATGAGATCCGGAACTGGATCCAACGTCCATGGCGGAGCCATCAGATGAGACCTCAGAGAGAGAAACCAGACTTGGCGAGGCCAGAATGGGGTAAAGAGGATAACTACGCTCCCCAGCTTGCGAGCTTTCTGAAGAAATTTTGATATTAAGGGAAGAGGAGGATAAGCATACAGAAGACCAGGGTGCCAAGCATGAATCAGAGCGTCTCTGCATTTCATGTTGGAAGGAGAGGCGAACAAATCGCAGCAAGGCTGACCCCATGTGTGAAAGATCGGTTCCACTAAAGAAGGATTCAGAGATCACTTGTAAGGCATCAGAATCGATCTGCAGGGCCTGTCCAGTAGAATGTTAGACCTCCCTGGAATGTGCGCTGCCACCAGAAAACGGCCGGTGGAGATCGCCCATCCCCATACTCTCATGGCCTCACGGCATAGGGGATAAGATCTAGTTCCCCCTGTTTGTTGATGACCAGACTACCGACATATTGTCCATCTGGATAGCAATCGTTCCTGAAGGAAGATGAGCACGGAGAGCCTGCGACGCTAAGAGCACCTCCCTTATCTCCTGGACTTTGATATGCAGACTGGTCTCGTAGGGGACTATGTGCCTTGAACTGTTCTTCCCAAGCAGTGCCCCCCCCAACCCCAGCTGGGAGGCGTTCGTAGTCACCGTGGCCATGAGAAAAGGTAGGAGAAAGGGCCGTCCCCAAACCAGGTCCTAGGAAAGAATCTACCACCAAAGAGAGTCCCTGCACAGTTGAGAGATTCGGACAGGGTGAGTCAACGGAAGATCTAGCAGGGACCACTGTACTGCAAGTCTCCACTGAAGGATCCGCATGTGAAGACGTGCCAAGGGTAAGAGAATGAGCATGGCTGCCATGGACCCCAATGCTCTTAATACTACTTCTGCTGTCGGGGATTGAGTTTGAAAAATGCAAAGCATGTGTAACTTCAAACTGCGTATTCTGTCTGAAGTAAGAAACACTCTGGTTTGAATTGTGTCTAATCGTGCCCCAATGAAGTCTAATGTTTGGACAGTGGTCAGAGAAGATTTGATGAGATTGATGGTAAAGCCTAACCTCTGGGCTAGAAGAAGAAAGGAATCCCTCACTTGACAAAATTGATGCCTGGAAGGTGCAGTGAGGAGCCAATCATCCAGGTAAGGAAATATCTGAATGTCCTGGAGTCTCAGGTGAGCTGTTACTACTGACATCACTTTGGTAAACACTTTGGTAAACACCTTGGGGGGGGGGTGTGGTAAGACCAAAGGAGAGCACTCTGAACTGATAATGATTGGCTCACAGCAGGAAGTGGAGATACCTCCGAGAACGTCTGCCCATCTTGATATGATAATAGGCATTCTGGAGGACGATCAAGCACATCCAATCTTTCTCCTGCAGGAAAGACAGGATAGACTGAAGGGTGACCATTTGGAATTTCATCTTGGCCACTGACAGGTTCAAGGTGGATAGATCCAGAAATGGTCTTAGCCCCCCCCCATCATCTTTGGCACTAAAAAGAACCTGGAATAAATGCCTAATCCAGACTGGTCTTGGGGGATGTGTTGGATAACCTGTTTTTCTAGCAGCTTTGCAATTTCTAGTGCTGCATCCTCTTTGTGCGTGGGTGGAATGTCCAGGAGGTATTTCGGCAGTGGAGGTGGCTCGAGGAATGGGACTGAATAGCCTCTGGATATAATTTGCAACACCCAACAATCTTTTGTGATTGACTCCCACTTTGTTAGGTGTAGCGATAGATGGCCCCCAACTGCCTCCAGAGATGAGCAGTCGGGCAACCCTTCAGGGCTACTGCGCAAGTTTGTCCAAGAAAGGTTCTTGAGACCTGTAATTTCTCGGCCCCCCTCTGCCTCTAGGGTGATGTCTATCATATCCCCTTCTGCCCCTTGGGTAAGGTCAGTCCTCAGTGTCTCCTCAGTGTTTCAGGGAAAAGTCTGAGATTTCCAGAACTACATCTTCTTGGTCCTTCACCGATTCCTAGATTTCCGGAACTACATCTTCTTGGTCCCTCCCTGATTCCTAGAAAAGGATCGTTGAGAGGTGGAGAAGCGGATCCCGATGGCACACAGTCTTCTTGTCCTTCTCACTCTGAACTAAAGTCTCACGTACCGACTTTCCAAACAGGGAGGAACTGTCGTACGGAACATTGGGGAATGACGTCTTAAAAGGTTCTGAAAACTGACAGAGCCAGAGGCCAGGCATGTCGCCTGATAGCAATGCCTGTACCAGCTGCTCTAATGGCTCCCTCGGTAGCATGGGAGAGGAGAAGCATAGAAGTGTTCGCGACTGACTTCAGAGTAGCCATACAAGTGGAAAACGTCTTCTTGTCCTCCGCTGACATGGACTCAGGAGTCGACTCAGCGATCTCCTTCACTAGGTCTCGCTGCAGTCAAATCACATGTGCCATGTAATTCAGTGCTCGTACAGAAAGTTGCTGAAGAGTACATCTGTTCCCAAAATGGTCCATCGCCTTTGACTCTTGGTCCGGAGGATGAACCGTAGAGCTCTCCTGAGAGACCTCTTTCCTAGTGGCAGCTGCCACCACCATAGCATCAACCGGGGACCCCGTATTCCAGTGTGACCTATCTGAAGGGGGGCTCAAAACTTTATCCAGGCGTTTGAGGATGGGGTCCGTGTCCAGTTCCTTCCACGCCCGAGATGTTATCAGGTCCACTAAAGGATCTGCGGGAGGGGACACCCAGGAAGTAGAGGGTCCTGTGCCAAATCCATCGAGAAACACAAGATTCGTCCGAGGTAGGTTTCTAGGCAGACCACCCCCCTCGCTGGCGGAGGAGTTACATGATGGCTCCAAAGGCGACATCCTTGTGGGGTGACTGGGGGGAACCTTCCCCTTCCTCCAAACTGGTGTCTTCAGTGACAGACTCCGGTGGGGAGTCTAAGTGCCTCCTTTTGCATGTATGTTTGTAAGGGATCTCCTTAGTGGGGATCTCTAGGGAGGACTCGCCAACATCTTGCTGCTCCCAAGCGGAAGCTTCCTAAAGCAAAGTGGCGGCAGGCTGTTCCTGAGATGGCAGGATGGGGGGAACTGTACCGGAAACAGAGGTAGTCGGGGCAGAGTCCGAGGACGAAATGGTTAAAGGTCTCGAGGAAATCAAGAGAACTCTCTCCACCACATCAAAAGCCAAAGGAGAACGGACCTCCTGAGAAAAGACCACAGGAGCCATCACCCTCTGACCCAATGGGGGAGTTAGCTTCGATCCTCCAGGCATCGAGATATCGAGAGGAAGGCTGCACTCCGACACACTCGGAGCCGACACCAAACCCTTGGATTCAAAGCCGAGGCTACGGCTCCAAGAGCTTGTCGGATACGACCTGCTCAAGGTCATAGCCGGCGTCAAGGTACAAGGTACCACTGGCATCGACCCCTCGCCACCGAGAGTCCTCGGATCCAAGGGCTCCAAAACCAAAGGCCGGATCGGATGGGTGAAAAAGGGCTGCGTGCTCCCAGCTCCGGAGGGAGAGGGGGCAGGCAAGTCTTCCATCTGTATCTGAGTGTGGATGAACTTCTGCATCATCCTATCCATTTCTGCTTCACTAAGGCTCTGGGTGGAGTGGGAGGAGGAGGCGACAGACACCAGCCTGGGGGGGGGGGGGGTGAGGAGAAGCCTGAGCCGATGATCTGATCCCAGGCTCCAACGTCTCCAGGGAGAACTGAGGAAAATGGAGCCGGGGAGACTCCGGTCTCAGAGCTAACCTAATTTTAGGAGGGGGGCCGGCCAGAGCCGAGCTATCTGGGGACCACTTCCTCAGCCTGTCTTTTTTGGTGGACTTGTCCCCATCCCTGGGCCTCTTGGTGGGAGTTTGAGTCCCAGAAGCTGGGGAGGTGGCAGGAGCCAGGGGCACAGGGACTTGAGTCCCTGAAGAGGGAAGAAGGCCCTTGAGTATTAATTTTCCCTCCTGTCCTTAAGTGCCCGGGGATTAAACCCAGCACAGATAGAACAAAACGTCTGGAGATGAGCTGCCCCTAAGCACACTACGCACAGAGTATGGCCATCGGCTGGGGAGAGCTAATGGCCATACTCTGTACACTCTCTGAAACCTGGCTTGGGAGTGTCAGATCCAGCACACTCACAAACACTCAAACCATGCATGCAAGGAAAGGAAGAGAGAGAGTTTTTTTTTTGTTTAACTGACAAACGCCAGGGGGGGGGGGGTAGAAAGTAGAGAAGAATGATAGAGAGAGAACAGAGATGATGTAATGCTAAAAAACACACTTACTACTTTCTATGCTGAAAGCTCAGATCATGATACGGACATTACAGGCGGCAAACAAGATCGGGAGAAAGGAGACAGGGGCATTATGGGTAAGGGGAGGATCTTTGAGCTTGGAACAGATGCTGGATATGTGGTCGAGTCGGATCTGATATGGATCCACAAACCCACAGGTTGAAGACCAAATGAAAACAACTACTTCAGATCTGGTGTTATGGCACACCAACTGGCGTGCAGCATGACGCTTCACCAGAGTCCCTGATTTCCTCACTGGTCCAAGACAAGAATCAGGTTGAGCCTGTGGGAGGCAATGGTGTGTCCTGTAAACCATGTGAATGAGGACTGCAACTAAAGGTATCTGATGGCCAGCTGCAGGAGAGGGTGGAAAACACTAAGCAAAGTAAACAAAAATGACAGGCAGTTTACAACCAGAAAGAAAAAAAAATCACTTTACTCACTGTTATCAAACTTTTATCTCTGATAGCTGCTGCTATGCCTATAAACACATTGGTTGATAAAGATATGGCTAGGCTCATTACTATGTATAAGACTGTCAAATCACGATTTATGATCCTTTTTGCTTTTTCCATGGGTTAAAGCTGTTATTAAAAAAATTGATCCGATGAAGTCCTGTTGATGGACAAAAGCACTTATGAATTAACGCTGAGTTAAACAACTGACTAAGCTTGTTTTAGATAGTTTCTTCAGTACCTTCATAGAAGAGGAATTAACATCTGAAGTTTTGGACTGTTCAGTATCGTTGCTTAATACAGTGATGCTTAAGTGTTATTTTTCATTTTTCACATATAACAAGGAAGTGAAGTCAGTCGTCTACCTTAATGCTGAGGACAGCTATTTATACCTCTATTGTGGTTTTTATTTCAAGAAGATAAAGATTTCCATAACGGGGAGGTAGAATGTTGAAGCACTTAAAAGGATAGACTAGATAGACAGCAGATGGAGACAGTCTAACAAATATAATGTAATGAAAAGCTGACACTGCCCTGTAAAAACAGCTTTCAATCCTTTATGAATCAAGTGATGTTATCTTTCTTGCTTAAACCAGATGCACTACACCAACAGGTCAATGAAGTAGTCCCATGAAACATAATCAAATAAACTAAATTTTGGTTTGAGGAATTAAGTCTATCCCAATGGAAAGTTCACAATACCTGTCAACCACAGAAAGTATTTATGTATAGAAGATGTACACTATACCCAATAAACGTACATTGGCTGCACAGATCTCTAACATGCGACTGTTTCTTCCTCATGTGTAGCCATGTATGTAGTATTAGGAAAAAAAGATGAAACAAACCTCAGGGCTTTCAGAAACTGTCTTGCTGTAATGACTTGCAACTGAAAGAATGATATCAGGACTGTTTTGACTCTGTGTTTGTCAGACATATGAAAGCTTTCTTAAACACTGAATCTATGACTTCCTAGAAAAGTTACTGATGAAGGCATTCTTGTAATTAACTGTTAGTAACAGACACTTGAAAGAAAAGGCAATTACTGGATTTATTTTATCTGGAACTATCACTCAATCATCTAGATAAGAGAAGATTACACTTTGCTTTCTGAGATGTGCAGACACAAAGTTAAACATATGGCAAAATCTTTGGCGATGTGTGGATAGTCCAAATTACAGGCAGAAAAACAAAAGGCAATGTCAGCCTGTCTGGCAACTAAGGCACTTTCTATGAGGTGGTGTCATTGGGATATGAAGACAGACATCACCCACAGCTACGTTTCTCATTAAGTGTCTTGTTCTACTAAACGATGTACAGATTTCATAATCACTATTGTAAATGATATTGTGTTTATATATCAGAAAGGATAAATTTAGAACTTGTCTTGAGAGCTCCTTCTTTGAAGCCAGAAACACAATGTAGAACAGAAAACCTTGACTCTACTGATTGGACGGTACCCACTGCATTACCTTTGTTATTAATAATTTATGCCAGTTGTACCTGGTGGAGAGGTGACTGTGAAACAAGCTGCATTTGTGATTTCTGAACAATTTCTACTGCATTATCCTTCAGCAGTGTTTGTAAAATCCATGTATTTATTCATTTGAATTTGTTGACTGAGGTAGGGCACCGATTCCAACACTCCTTTTTCAGAACCATCCTGAAGTAGTTTAATAAACTCTACAAATATACAACACAGACACAGATTCTGTACATACATTCAAAAGGATGCAGGCAAACTGCTCATAAGTAGGGTTGCCATCTTTCTTTGTGGCTAAAACCGGACTAGGGTCACACTCCTCGCATCCCCCATAACTCCACCCATCCCCACCCCCTCTCCCATCCATGCTCCACCCATTTTGTGACACCATCGTGACATCAGCTGATGGGAATGGCCTCTTTTTCTGTTCCGGATGCCTGATTTCAGCAGATTTACTATGCTTTTCTGTAAAAAAAAAAGCATAGTAAATCAGTCAATTTAACAAGCACTGATACATAGCTCTCAACCTTCCATCTCCAAAATGAGGAACACCAGCCCTCAAAATGCGGAACAAATGGGCAAAATGTGGAACACATACTAATGGCTTACTAACAACTTCAACTATGAAGGCCATAGGATGGTTAAAATATGTTGGTTTTACTTATAAAGGAGATATTTTAATGAAGTAATATGATTCATTTCTATTTATCATAAATTTCACTTAAACAAAAATCCTAACACTGAATGTGTGACAGAGTCTTTCAATGTGGAACTGAGGAACATGAACTTTTTAAGACCCCAAATGAGGTACATTCCTTGTAATGAGGTACACTTGAGAGGTATGCACTGATGGTCTGTTTCCTTTTATGAAACAGAATACTGGAGTTTGTATACTTTTGCGAGTACCACACCACGTGATTACACCAGCAGGACTATCCTGGTAAACAAATGTTAAATAATAATAGTGTATGTGTGTGTGTGTGTGTGTGTGCGTGTGTATTTATTTATATATATCAGGGAGGCCATGGTGGTGCACTGGTTAGCATTGTCGCATTGGACTTCTCAGGTAAACAAAATTAAGTAAGCAAACAAACAGAGAATACACTTAACTGCAACTAATAAGAAAAGTCATAGCTTCAGGGGGCAAAGGTATGTTGGCTGCATGCTGCTTTTAATGTAACTGTATACATTTAGTAAGAGTGATAGTGTGTGCTAGGGTCCCCCTTCAGCAATACTTCCTGTTGACTGAAGCAGCACCCTTGTACTGTAGGCGGTGTGCGCTGATCTGTTCCCTTATGGGGGTTAAAAACACACTGAACAGGCACCTTTCAGCCATGTTAGTTACGCACCGCATGTACACAATCCCTTTTAGCATGCATACCTCTCAAATGTGTCTTGACTTTGTCCCTAATATTCTGCACTGCTTCTCCTCTAAGTGGAATATTTGTACTAGAAAAGCGAGATAAATAAGTAAATCCAAAAATTACAGACTTCTCATGCTCCAGAAAATAAATGCATGTTAGCACATACCGTCTTAATTCTATCAAAAGTCACAAAGTTTCTGTCTCTTGCTCCTTTGTCAAACATTCTTAAAGTTTAACCATGCCCACACAGTGTGCTGCTAAATGGGATTCCAGCAGAGTGGTCAAGCTGGTCGCCTCTGCTTAACTATAAACTGGTCAAGGCTACAGTATCTCAGACTGCCTGATACAGTGAGATGGACACCAAGACACAGCTCAGCAAGGGGAATTTTTATTTTTGCAACCGCATGCCAGTGCTAATGCCTACAAAACCAACAAAACCACTCTTCAGAAAATAAGAAAACAAGTGCATACTTTCAAAACCACCAAGATCACAGATCCTCCTCCAGAAAAACCTAAACCTAAATTGCACACATCATTTTAAAAAGATAATAATCCACAGCTCTGCAAAAATTATTCACCTAATGCTTCAACATACACCATTGTAACAGTTTACTGTACATTCTACTTACTCAAGCCTCAGGTCCGAGCTCAGAAAGACTTGACCAAACTTCGATAAAACCCCAAAAGAGTAAGAACATCCACTTTGGGGAGATACCAGGTGGCCACGTTATGCCCCTTTAATTGCTGCCCAACACCAGTCTCTCGTGCGCTGGGAGCCGGCATTCAGCTCACTTGTTATTGCAGATGTAGCCGCCTACAGGTCTCCCATTGACATCATACAAAGTTTTCCGACACACACGACTCAAAGGGCCAGCCACCCAACCAGGAGTGGAAAGTACAAACCCAAATTATGAGTGCATAGCCTGCTTTAAAAAAAAAAAAGTTCCGCCTAAACAACACTAGTGTCATCTTACATTAAAATACAATTGAAGTTATTCTCCGGTATACAGCCAGGTAATGTCTTAAGGTACGCCCTTGTCTTGGTTCTTCATACGAGGTTAGAAAGGGAAGAATGTGCTTACCCAAATTTCAATTCTGTTTTAGATACTTTTTATTGGAGTGTTATATCGTTAGTGGTGTTTTTTGTTTAATCCCTGACCAGAACTTGAAGGCATTTTAATTTACTTTTTAAACTTGAGTCAAGTTAAACACAAATCAGTGGCGCAAAACCCAGACTTCACGTGTCTGGTTTTGAATGAAATTGGTAACTGGACAATTTGTCAGAAAACCGGACAGCTGGCAACCCTACTCATAAGACAAGTAAATGGGCAGTACCACTATTTCATGCAGAGCTTCACACATCTTGACTGAATATGGTAACTGTGATAATTACAATATTTAAAGAAGAGGCAAGTATAAAGAATAGAAGCAAGAATAAAGGACACAGGTGATATGAAAAATGAAGAGATAGTGGGAGAAGGAGTAAACGTCAGAGGTAGGATGCGGTGTATATAAAAGATGGAGAAACTTATTAATGGAAGTAAAGGTCAGAAGTAGAATGAAATGTAACTTAAAGATGGAAAAATGCTGATAAAAACAGCAACAGACAGAGGTAGGATAAAGTGGGCAGACAATAGGTAAATGCTGGTGTAATTTGTGAGGGAGGGGAGAAGAGGAGCGGTAAGAAGAATTAGGAATTACAGATTTGGAGATGAACTGATGCAATGGCTGTAACAGAGTTATAGTGTGGTTACTTCCTTTGTCACCCACAGGGGTTGCAGAAGGTGTGGAAAAGAAACTACAGTCATTTAGAAAAGTCTATGGTTTTATCTGCCTAGAAAACAAAGTCCCTGCCGTACGTGCGGAAGCTTCTGGTGGATTGTGGTGGTTTATCTGCCTTTTCCTGCTGAATTTGAATTGTACTGATTTGTTTTCCTTTACATTCTTTTTTATGACAAAACCATTGAGAAAGAGTTTCTTTTTTTTAAAAAATTTAATAAGCTTCCAGTTATATATACTATCCATTCCTTTAAGTCATCCCTTTTTTAACAGATAAGCAGGAAAGTACCAATGTCTCAATTTTACATCATTACCCTGCATTTCTGCCTTAGCTTTTATGGGTTAATAAAAGATATTGGATGGGTTTCAAAACATTCAATTAAATACACACGTGCCTGTGAAATGCAAGTTTCATCTAGATTAGTTAGCCCAGTTACTGTATCTCAAGAAATAATATGCAAATTCTGACTTCCTGCTGAAGTTATATCCTTCATATTAAAGTGTTTACTAAAGTAGACAGGGTCTTGGTTGAGGTATCGCCGAGCACCAGAATTTTATAGATGACAATTTAGAAGGGGGAAGGAGGGAGGGATGTTAAACCAGACACAAATAAGACAACATGGATCTATCTGTATGGTAAGTACATAACCTTAATATCTGATATTGTCTACTTTTTGTCCAAAACAACATTTGGGACAGATTCCTAAGCTGCCTAATGACCATCTTGGTGATATCAAGGAATGACATTCCTGAGAATGGTAGAACCAAAGGATGAACAAGCTCTGGATTGCACATCCAGTTTGTAATGAGATATAAGCTTATGAACTGTTGACCATGTTGCTACTGCAAAAATGTCAACGATGGGAACTCTTTTCATGAATGCTGTAGAGGTAGCCATTGCCCTAGTGGAACAGGTTTTTGGTTTCTTATGCAAGGATAAATCCTGGTTCTTGTATACAGAAGAAATAGTCTGAAAGCCATTTGGAAATTATAACTTTTGACATGTCTTTCCAACTTTACTTCAGAAATAGAAATAGATGATCTGATTTTCTGATATCTTTGGTATGGTGTAAGGAGAACCCGAGCAGTCTGTGAACAGCTAGGGTATGTGGCAGATATTCACCTTTGTTAGAGAAATTGGGGAAAAAAAGACTGGCAAGTCAACGGACTCATTTTTGAAATTTGCTGATTTGTTCTTATTAACACACTGTCTTTATGGAAAAGGAGAAATGATGATCTACATGTTACCACTTGCAATTCAGGCATTTGTTTAGCGGATCTAACTGCGATCAGAAAAACTTTTTTTTTTTTCAAGAGAGCTACTTAAGAGCCAGTGATGTTGCTAGTTCAAAATTTAAGAGTTAATGACTGAAGCATGATTGTGTCATCCCTTAAGGGAATCCGGTCTCAGTAAGAAAGCTCCTTTGAGGAAAGCTTTGGAGATTTTAAGAGAAGTAATAGAAGCGTCATTATACCTATATGAAAGTTAGATATAGCAGCTATTTGCAATTTGATGGTAGAAATACTGGATCCTTGGCGAACATTTTCTGAAAGAAAATCCAATACTGATGGGAGAGAAGCAGAAAAGGAGTCCAGTCCCTTCGATGAGGCGCACACAGAAAATCTTCTCCATTTACGTTTATAAATCTTTTTGGCTATTTTTATGAAGTAGTAATGTGAACCGCCAGAAATGAAAGCCCGACATCTCTGGCTATCATTAAAATTGGAAAAAACATGCGGCTAACTTTAGGGCTTGTAGAGTCATAGAGGCATCCTAGATGACAGACTCAGAAGACTGAGATCCAACATGCAAGGCAGGTGTAGCAAATGATGCCAAAGAAAGGGAAAACAAACTTGCCGAGGTCAGAAATGAGAAATGAGGATCACCTTGCTCTTGCACCTCATGGCCTTCTGAATGAATTTTGTCAGAAGCAGTATTGGTGGCAAAGCACAGAGGAGACCCGGAGGCCATTTGTAGACTACAGCATCTCGTGGACGGTCTCTGTAAAGGAATTAAGACAAAAAACTGCTGCACTTGTTGTTTAGATATGAGGCAAAAAGGTCCCAGCAATGTTTGTCCACTAGTACATTTGCCATTCCAAGCATGTGTATTGCTATTTAAAAGTGAAGCCATACTCTCATGGCTTCCAGGCAAAGACGGTATGATTGTGTTCTCCCTGTTTTTGTTGATGTACCAAACCAGAGACAAATTGTTCATTTGTACTTTATTCACACCCTTTGGTAGGCAGTCCTGCAATGCCAGGAGGACTGCTCTCATCTCCAAGACACTGATGTGAAGGTTTGGCTCAAAAGGTGACCAAGAACTTTGAACTGTCTTCCCTTCAAAATACCCTCCCTGCCCCACAAAGGGAAGCATCCATGGTTACTCTGGCCTGAGGAATTTGTAGACAAAAAAGTCACCCTTCTGAGACTAGCAGAGAAGTTATCCACTACTTTATATGATCACTGCAAATTTGAGTGAGACGAATTTTGGTATGTAGGAGATAAAGACCTTGAGACCACTTGACTGAGAGAGTACACTGTAACACTTATGTGGTATCTCACAAACAGAACTAATGAGATGGTAGAGGCCATCAGACCTAACAGATGTAGAATCAACCTTCCTCTTGGGCAGGGATGCTAGAGTAACTGAGAAGCTGTTAGTCTTGAGGACAATACTCACTGCTGGGAGTTTGGCAATTAGAAGAGCTGTGTTGATATGATATCCAAAAATTATATCTGCTGTGTGGGAAGTAGCTGGCTTTTTGTGTGATAGTTTGTTGCTGTAGTAGCAGATCCTTGGAAGTAGCAGCCAATCATCTGGACATGGGAAGACCTGGACTCCTTGCAGTCAGAGTTGAGCTGCTACTACTGCCATTATCTTGAACACCTGAGGGGGAGCTGTGGTGGGACTGAATGGCAGTGCTCTGAATTGAAAATGATTATTCCCTAGCCGGAAACTGAGAAATCTTTTGGATTATCTCTGAATCTTAATATGATAACAGGTATCCTGAAGATCTCCAGAGCATATCCAATCTTCCTTTCTCAACAGAGGCAAAATGGACTATACAGTGACCTTCCAGAACTTCATCTGCCTCACAAACTGACTGAAGTGGCAGAGATCAGTAAAAAAAAAAAGTCCATAGAAACTCTGATTATGCGGTCTGCCTCTGTGGTGATGTCTATTCGAATTACCTCCCTCTCTGCCTTGGGAGGAGGGTTCTCTCCAGTAGTGCCGTGGTGAAAACCCCTGTGTTTTTCTGAAGCACCATTTTCTTATCAGCCCTTTGATTCCTAGGATAGGACCTCTGAAGGGAAGAGAAATGGATTCCTATGGCAGATAGGGTCTAACCATCTCGCACACTCCTAGTAAGTGCCTCTACCTTCTGGTCCAAATAGTGCAGAATCACTAAAAGGGGCATTAATAAAGGACACCTTGAAGCTTTCTGCAAAGTTGCACATCTGCATCCAGGCATTTAGATGCATACTAATGCCTGTGCCAGCTGCTTTTGCTGTACCATCTGCTGCATTGGACAGCAGGTACATGGCTATATTAGAGCTAGACTGCATGGTAGACAGTTGGGTGACCAATGTTTTTTTGAACTGAGAGGAACTTGGAAATCTCCTTGGTCAAGTCCTTCAGAAAATGAGTTAAATCTGCAAAGTAGTTGAGCACTCTGAGTGCAAAGGTAGTTCAATCATATGCCAGTTTTCCTAGTCTATTCAATGTCCTTGACTCCCTGTTAGGAGGGTGGACAGAATTGTGCTCAGACAGTTCTTACTTCATAGCTTCTGTTATTACCATGGCATATACTATGTGTCCTTTTGTCCAGTGCTTCCTATCCTTTGGGACTACTAAGATCTTGTGTTTTTGGGGCAAGGGTTCTATCATGTCAGGGTCTTTGCATGCCTTCTGTGCTATAACATCTATGATGATACCTGGGTGGGTACCACCCAGGACACAGATGAACCAGTTCCAAAAGCTTCAAGGAACATAGATTTTTACATGGAAAGAGTTTCAATGGATTAACTCCCTCCTTCTGCTTCATCAATTCTAGGATGTCTCCAAAAATTCTCTTCTGAGAGGCTCTAGGGGATCCTTCACCTTCATCCAAATCTGTTTTCAGTGACTAACTCAGGCGGGGAGCCTAAGTGGTTCTACCTGCATGTCTGGTTCCTGGGAACATGTTTCTGGGGCTCTGCTGGAGACAATGTCAGAATCAAACTGGGAAGTTGAGTGTCAAGTAGTCTTAAAGCGTATGGGTTCTGACTGTCCTTGTCGATCTGAATGAGAGGTATAAGTTACAGGTTCTCCTGGGAGTCAGGATCACACCTCTCAACCTGGAAACATCAAAAATCTGGACAAGGCCCATGAAAAATAGGTACAAATCTGTACGCTGTTTAACATAAAATTTGCATACATAATTATGTAACCCCGCCCCTCCAATGAAATTGTGGGATACCAACTTTCAAAACGCAAACTGAAGAACAGACAACCAAAATATGGCACCAGAGTTCCCCTGCAGCCATTCCAATGTCCCATTACCTGGCTATTTCTCCCCATTTACCATAAACACTAATGTGTGCATACTGCTTTACTTCTACAATTATCTGGATTTTATTTTTACACTTTACAGCACAATGCACAAACACTAAGACATCTGCTAAATAAAACAATACTGTCTCACAATGAAAATAGACTTGGCATTAAAAATTCTCTGCCCTTGAAACTCACATTCATTAAAACAGCACTGAAACCTACACCACATCCAAATAAAATGCATCTGGCCAGTGGTGGATAAAGATTACCTTTGGGCTGTTTTCAAATCATTGGCCCCTTGCACACAAAACAAGAAACATACATGTGTTCTTTGATACACCTTCCTGACTTTATTAAGTTATATTCCTTGTATAATACAGCACACTTGTTAGACAGAGCACATTTTAAATTTGTCTGAGCATTTTTTCAGTAGGCAATAAAACAAAATGCCTGAACCAAAAACGACAAAACTGCCCAACTCAGAACATTTCCATCATAAAAGTCTATTTCCACACATACACAATATATATAATATATATATATATATATATATATATATATATATATATATATATATATATACATACACACACATATATATATATATATATATATATATATATATATATATATATATATTTATATATTTATATATTGAATGACAGTAGTCTAAGGCATAGGCATCTTGCACAACTTCTGACACTTTTTCAATTTAAGTTTTTTTTTTGGGGGGGTGGGGTGGGGACAAACGGCCAAAAACCAGGAACACATTTTATAAATTAATTGTATAATTTTGGAAAGCTGCTAGAATAAAATTTGTTACCACCCATACATTTCACTGGCAATTGTTGAACCCAGGACCCTGCACACTACAGTCAGAGCAACATACCAATATGCCATATCTGCAGTTTGTTTCATGAAAGACAGGAAGACAAACGTCTTAAATGACTATCATTTAGTGAATTCAGTTCTCACCATAGCACTCAACTCTTAGCACAAAAAACCTGGACAAAGTCAGTAATGGGGGAATACTGCCCCAAAATGGGGACAACGTTCAAATACTGATATTTTTAACTTAGAAAATTGTTAGAATAAAAGGTTTTGTTACCATTTCTTTTCTGAAGAATATGAAGACTGAAATTCAAATGCCTGTCATTATTTAATGAATTCAGCCTTCAGTGATTTGTCACAAACATCCTGAAAACCACAGATCTTATGAAGAACAGATCAAAAATATGGCAGAAATTGACAAGTGGTGGTGGCCAGGGACATTAGGCTCTTTTTACTCTATACCCAAGGTACAGGGTTTGAGCCTGAGTACCACTAGCCATATCTCTCAACCAATCAGGGACAAATTTCAACAGAATCAAGGACAAATCCAGAAAAAAATCAGGGACACTTAAAATATTAGTTCTATCAACTTGATACATTAACAGATTAAGAGAATGTGAATTAATATACATTTCCCGAAGGAACAGAAGTCTGTAACTGCTAATCACTGTCATTATTTATTAAGTATAACTTAGCACCTTTCGTCCAAAAGGCACTAGTGTTAGGAGGGATTAAGAGGGACAGAGCTAAAATTTGAGTTAAAATCAGGGACAGTTGAGAGGTATGTCATAATGAGTCCTAGTAAAGAAAAAATAATATATATTCCACCACTAAAGTTATTACTGAGCTCCTTACTATCCTAATCAGAAGCACACCCCACAAATACAACGAAATTTGGTGCAATGATTGATTCATGCGGACAAGCAAGTCATCATCATTATGTTTATTCAATGATATAGAAAAAAAAAAATCACTATATGCTGGGTCTTGGGCGGCCCTTGCTACTGCGCATCTGGCGGGGTAGTGATACAAAGTCCAATGATTATCACAAGATTAATTGCGTTCATTCAACATGTTTGCAGAGTTCAACTTTTGCAAATAATTTTAAAAAAGCTGACTCACTCTACTTAATAATTTTACAAAAGAATAAGCTGAGTCTTTTATTTTTTTAACTTGTATTATTGTCAGCTTTTTAATACTATATTTTATGATTTTTTTCCCTTTCACCAGAATCCCCACTTGAAACATAACACTGATCACAGTTGCAGCACCGGTGATGTTTTGTACCGGTTTTGGTGAATTCTGGTTCTGTGCACTACCGGTAACTACTGATCACGTCTCCCAACAGCTTGCAGAACCCAGCACACCCGCATCCACCCAACATTACGACTCTGACTTCCCTGTTTAATTGTGCAAGGGTTCACTTATCTCCTCCCTGCAGCTACGTTTACATAAACGAGAGCAGGAGCTGAAAACGTGGTGGCATTACAACCATTTTAAACTGGAGCTGCATAAATGTCTTATAATAGTACATCGATGAAGTGCTTACATAATAAGGCATTTGTACAACTCTGCTGAACAGAGTATGGAGCTACGAAAACGTGTATATTTGGTATTTGCTACTACTACTCTGTCAAATAATTACATGCACACTACGAAGGCTTGCCGACTTCCCTGACAATTATGGTCACAGCTTAAGGAGAACAGATAGTGCATTAAGTGGACATGGTTTACGCCCTGCTCAGGTTTAGTTGGGGACCGGGATAGCTACTGCGTTTTTTGCATAGACTATGTTGTAATATCACCCCCTTTACATCAAATTGGGGGAGGAAGTGTTACAAACTTGGGAGATAAAAAATTTATTTGTGTGAGTAAGTAATGCACAAACCACTAAAACAGCAAATGAAAAGTACAGCATCAGCAAGAATAGTTAATATCAAAACAACTAGCAAAGTGCACACAGAAAAAGAGATAAAATACTTGCAGCAGACAATTATAATTATTTGTGTGAGGATAGGATAAATAATGCACAAGCCCTTAAAACAACAAATGAAGGGAAACACAGCACTGACATCAAGCAAAGGGTGCACAGGAAGAGAGAAAGCAATACTTGCAGCAGATAAATGGAGAGTGGAGTAACAAATAAAAAAAGGGTTTTCAACGCCATTAGCGATAAAAACAACCAAGAGCCACCACCGCTCGTCCCAAGTTACAGCTACTTGAAGCCAAGTAACCATAACTGCATATGCATCTGATTCCTGCAAATTATTTCCCTAAAACAAAAACTTAACTAAGTTGTGGCAATTTGTTTATATTAAGACATACCCAGAAGTTGGCAAGTGTTTTTTTCCCTATTACTTACACTATGCTGTATGAGGAAGTGTCCATGTTTTTGCGATTGAACAGAATATTAAGAACAATGTTAGCAAGTGTTTTTTCCCATTTCTTCCATTATACTGTATGACGAAGGGTTCATGTTTTTGAGATTGAACAAAATATTAAGAAAAATGTTACAAAGACGGTGCATATTTAGCGAAATGGAAGTAAATTTTTGCATGGCTACCAGTACCATCTTAACTATTTATTTGTTTAGAGATGGGCAGGAACATCATCAAGGAGTTGAGCTGCTCTAGCCACCAGGTGTATTACATCGGGGGCATTTTCACACGCTGTCACACACACACACACACACACACACACACACACACACACACACACACACACACACACACACACCTACCTTACTTACTAATAATTTGTGTTCTGCTGCCATGATCTCCAAAACAAAGTTCTTCAGTGCGACTAGATATCTCCAAAACAAAGTTCTTCAGTGCGACTAGATAAACGCCGTTACTGGATCCTAACTCTTCCATCTCCAAAACAAAGTTCTTCCTTGTGACCGGATCCTACCTGTTCCTGCTTGCAGCATTTGAACAGCCCTTGAGTGCCAACCGGAAATGTGTGCAGAGCTCAATTTCTATAGGCTGGTAGCACTGACGGCTCTAACGTCATTGCGCACGTGAATACGTCAGCCGAAACAGCGCGAAATGTAAAAACACACTGGAAAAATATCAGAAATGAAGGGGTGCCACTTGGGAATCATGGCACCCCATCATTTGGACCCCAAAACTCGGTAAAAAACGAGTAATTCGGGACAGTTGGCAGGTATGGTCAGGGTCAATCTGAATCCAGTGTAGGCACCTGCTTTCTCAGTTTAGCAAAATCCCTTTCAACAACCTTGAAAGCCGACACCGAGTAGAATGAGGAAGTATTTCCTATGTTGAAGGACTCAGGCGCTCTCCCTGTTCTAATCAAAGTCAGCTCCGAGGATGACTTCAGACCCAAGCTATTAAGAGTAGAGGCCCTGACTGGAAAACATGAATCTGAAAACTTTGGAGTAGACTACACCCTCAGGAACCAGACACTGATGTTTTGGCTCTGAGACTCAACTTGATCCGACAGCATTTGAGTCAAGATCGTAAGGGATGTAGTCGGCAATGAACTTCCCTGAACTGTCAGATCCAACTTGAGATATGCCAGAGAGGTTTGGAGCCATGGGAACTGGTTCCAAAAATGAACCAGTACCTGAGAAAAATGTGAATGGGTCGATGGGGCTGCACCCAGACCTCACTTCGATGACAGCACTGGGAGGACTTTTAGTTGTATCGGCATCCTCAAGAATTTCCTCATCATCTAGTCAACATTCATTTCCACAAGACTTGGTGGAACAGACCAACTCGATTATGATGTAAAATGGGTGAATGCAGACAAGGGCTCACCAGCTCTGGAGAAAACGTAGCAGAAGGAGAGTGAGTTTGGACCCGACTAACAGCTGGATCCGACTGCCTCAATGTTTTAGGTACCAGACCTGATGGACCAGTTGGATCCAGGGACCTTTACTTCAATTTTTCTAGTCTCTTTTCTTCCAGCTTCTTCTCTTCAGATCAGACCATTTTCTAAAGACTTATACTTTTCTCTATGCTTTTCTTTTGGACTTATCCTTTTCCTTCTCTTTTCTGTCCTGCTGCTGGGAAAAGCTGAAGCCAGTCCAGGTTCGGAAGACATGGCTAGAGAAGAAGACCCTGTCAGGGAAGAAAGCCTTTTAAAAATGAGTTTCTCTCTCCTGCCTGGAATAACCAGAGACCCAAAGGCAGCACAAACATAGCAAATCTAAGCAGTAAACACAAAGAGAGCATGGGTCTTGGGGACGGATCTTATGTCTGCAAGCTGAGCATTTTTTTTAAAACATAAGGGTTTGTCTGACATTCAGAAAAAATATTAACTATACGTTGTGTTAAACTCTGTTAAGAAAATCCTATTCAATCTTATTAATCGTATTAAAATCCTATTGAGAAAAAAATTCTTAATTTTCCTATTTCGAAGAAATTTAGAGATCTAAAAAACACACCAAAAACTCTTAAGCTAACTATAAAAACTACTATATCCCATCTAATAGGCTAAAATCCTAATAACCAACACTACCCTACAAATCCTAAAGGAAGGAGTCAATAAGACAGATCTTGGACACACGCCTAGATGAATCAAGTGGCAAATAGGATCTGAGGTAAATTAGGAAGGAGGAGGGAATTATGGGTAGGGGAGGAGTCACAGCCTCTGTTCCAAAGCTCTGGAAGAAGGTGCAGAGGTCAGATCCGACAACCCAAACATTGAATTGGAAGAAAATAGACAATCTTGGATCCCAAGTTACTCTTGACATCTGAATAACGGCTCTGCAAAGACAACTAAGTTGTCTAAATAAGGTGAGATATGAATGTCACTCAGTCTATGAAAAGGTATTACTAGAACTAGGCATTTTGTGAATATCCTTGGAGCTGTAGATAAACCAAAGGGTAATGCAGAGGACCGATAATGTAATCCAGTAACAAACAACCCTACAAATCTCCTGAAGGTAATAGCTATGGGAATGTGAGAAGCATCTTTTAGATCTAGAGTTACCAAGTAACTCATTGGAAGAATGAGGTGAAACATGTTCAGTAAGGTCAATATTTTGAACTTTGGAACTTTCACATATAGATTTAGAAATTAAAGATCTACTAATGGTATCCAAGAGGAGTCTTTCTTTGGTACCGGTACTAGAAGTATTCTGGTACAGAAGCTTTTACTCTTTTGACTTATGGGCACTGGTTCTTATTTATTTATTGCTTTATTTACTCACTTTATTTGACATTTGTTTACCGTGTTAGTCTGTCTATGTACCCATTTTCAGCAGACGCATGGACCGAAAAGCTCCAGGTATAGATCACATTTCACACTGTAATACATACAGAAATTACATGTGTAACAGTAAATACAAAATTACATTTGAAACTCTAAAAATGGAGTCAAATATTTACAAAAGTACAGATAGACTGGATATGTAGAGTCAAATATTTACATAATTGAGAGGCAACATAGTAAGTGTGATACAATGAAATAAGTTGTTGACATCAGTCTAAGATTGTTATGGGCGTGTTTAGTTTCAGATATACTAATGAAGAGAACGATAAGTATTGTGAGAACAGTGTTACACTGAATGCAGTGAAACAATAAGACCATGCTAGCTAAGTTTGGTTAAGTATATATTAAAGACAGAGGTTAGTATATAGAGTTTTCATCAAAGTACGAAGCATATAGGTACATTTTTACGTAGTTATATCAGAGTTTAAGAAGAGTTAGGGGAATCATAAATAAAATAGAATGTTTATAGACACACACAGACACTCCATGGCTGGGTAAAGACTGAAGAGCCTGTTTGGCTGGGAACATAGGGAGGTATTCCTCTGAAAGAAGGTCTGTGAATCCAGTGCCATGTGTAACTCTTGTATACTGTTTTTAGCAACAAGAATCTGAAACTATCTCTTGCCCAAAGGAGTGTGCTGAGGACCAGAATGAGGGACATTTATAGAGATACTGTTTGGAGGAAAGGAAAGGGAGTGAAGAATGCTGGCATGGTCATTTGTAATGTTAGTCTGTTTCTTTTTCTCAAAAGTATCCTACTTCTTGTTGTTAATACCATCCAACCATCTCTGTTTTGCATTGTTTGTCAGAAAAAAAAAAAAGACTAGTTTTGTCCATCTGGCTTTTGGGGGGGGTTAAGAGGGATGCCTATAAGATTTGTATTGAGGTAAATGAAAGATCTTGGAAACTCTGTGACCCAATTTCCCTCTTTTATTATATTATTGAGAACCTGGGTAGCAGAATAACCAAATACCATCTCCTTGCCTAAAGAAAAATCTAAGATTTCAGACTTAACCTCAGTATCACCCTCAGTAGAAACACTGGCAACTTAGCTTCCTTTATTTTCCTTGAACTACTGAAGGCATCTGACACTGTATCCTACGGAAAACTACTTAATTCTTCTCCACGAGATTCTCCCACTCATCTTTCTCCTGGTTTTGTAGCTATCACTCCAAAAGGGAACAGACAGTGAAATGGCAGTATGAATTGTCAACTCTCCACCAGTTACTGCTGAAATCTTCAGTCATAGGTCCTCTATTTTTCAACATCTTCACTAAAAATCTCTACTCTAGCCGCTCTAGTGGCACAGAGGGCTAAAGCCCTAACTAGGGCCCAGATGACCCAGCTTTCATTAGTGGCTCATGTGACTAACAGAGCTCGTTGCTGAAGCTCCCTAAAGGGAGGTGTGGTCCAAAGAGGGGAGTTGCCCTTGGTTGCTACCAGCAAGCATTGGGGTGGGTAAAGAGAAAAGTGGGTAGGCCATACAAAACACCCCACAGGACAGAAGCACAAATGGCCAAGCTTTCAGGACACCCTTAAGATCCACAGCCAACCCCAGCAACATCAGAGCAAATCTGAGGGGGTGGTTAGGAGACTGATGGTAGGCATGGTGTGAACATAGAAGTGGAGGGGCCAGGTTGGTATCAATGAGGTCTAAGGGGACAAAAAAAAAATCAATCTTCACACGTCCGCAAAACATGCCACCATCACGTAATATGCAGACAACGCTACCTTTATAAGCTCTGCCCCAACAACTGAAAAATTACAGAAAATCTCTCAAGAATCTTTTTTTTCCATTGAAGCACATCTAGGGAATAAGGAATGCAGTTTTACCCTTAAATGCTAAGAAAACAAAGCTAATGTTTTTTTACCTCCAGACGATGTTCTAACCATGACTGTACATTCAGTATTACCTCATATAGTAATAACATAACCATAGAAATAGTAACTATAGACAATTATCTACAGCATAACCAACACATTCAGCAGGTAATTAAGATGACGCCTCAAAAACTTGGCATGCTCTATAGGGCCAAAGCATATTTCTCTGACATTGCCAGGAATACTCTTTCAAAGACATACATCTTTTGATGGCTATAATAAAACAGCAACATTTGCTACCTATCAAGCCTTCAGGTCTTATCAATGTGCAGCTTTAAAGCAGTTAAATTGCCTTCAGTTACCTCATTACTTAACATACTGCCAACTATTTATAGCCCACAACCTAATCTACAAACCGGATAACCACCCTTCTGTTAGGAACATCCTGTTCCTAATAAAAATAGCGATGCATGTGATGTCACCTCTCAGCAAGAGGTTCTCTGGTTCGATTCTCGACTGGAGCACCTTCTGAGTGGAGTCTACATGTCCTCCCTACGGTCGAGTGAGTTTTAAAGACATGCAGGTAGGTACGCGTGTGTGTACATGTGCCTTCTGTGAAGGTTGGGCACTAGGGTGGCAACTCGACACCATAAAAACTCCACTGTCAATCAATCAGTGGACTGGTGATCTGCTGTGGCGACCCATAACCCAGAAAAGCCAAACACTGGCTTGTTCTAACAAACTAATTCTCAGCTCTACCAAACCCAAAAATATGCAGATGACTCTCTATACTTCAACTGTGTTACAAAACTATGGAATGCTAAGGACAGATTCCAAAAGAATTGCTGCCAGTTAAGTCTGCCCTGATTCCGAAAGACTTGTTCTCAGTGTAAGTGACTTACTTCAGTGTAAGGCCTACCTATAAATAAGCTTACACTTGGGGCCAGATTCCATAAGACCTGCTCTCAGTGTTAACTGGAATTGGGCTCTATAACTATTAGAAAACCTGATAAATAAAATAGTTTCAAGCAAAGACTCAAACACCACTTGGATACATCCTGGTTATGCTCATGTTCTAATCCAGGTTAATCACACTAGAGTTCCGATTCTTCATGCCTTACTTTCCTCCTTATCAACTACCAGCCAATACATCTGATATAAATACTACTTTTCCTTTAACACTCTCTCACTCTTGTTCTTTTTAATCTATTCTTCTCCATCCACACTTTCCTCAACTACCTTTGCCTCCTTTCTCCAATCTCAATACTTTTTATTTATTCTCCACAACCAATACATCAAGTTTCCTATTTTTCTTCCTCTCTCAGCCACAACCGTTCTCATGAATAATACATTATATATAAATTGTAATCGGTATTCCATATCTGTTCAACAACTGTTACCTAATACCATTTTCTTCTTTCATTCTCGAATATCTCACTGTGTTGCATTACCTACAATAGATGCAACTGTTTGATCATTTATTTTGACTGTAAGTGTTAAACTGGCTCTTATGTTGTGCCATTTTTATTCTTTTTGTTAAATATATAATGTTTTCTTTGTGTAACTTTTTTAGCCAGACCTCTGTTGAAAAGGGGCAGTTTTTGCACAGTTAGACCTTCACAGTAAACAAAAGCAAAATAAACAAAAATAAAATCAGGGAAAAAGCCCCAGATCAGGGGCAATGTGACAGCCTCTCTTTATCCTGGGCCAATAATCAAGGAGCCTCAATCCTCACCACTGACACCAGTGCGAGATGCAGCTCTCTGCATCAAGCACAATTTCATAGGTTAGTACTAGGCTAACTATCCTTGTGGGCCATTTTAAGCCTAGACAGTTACCCCATGTGAGAATCAGACCCTGTTCCTTCCGTCTATAAGGGAAACATCTTGACCATTATGGCAACCTCTCAACCATTTCCCCCTTGAGCCGAAAGGGAACCTGCTCTAGACCTGCGACTGGACTGTCTGTTTCTCCAGATTCCAAACAAGACTCACTTTGCAGTGCTGTGTCCCAGTTCCAAGTAGCTGACACAACACCTGGTTATTTAATTTTTGCGCACACACACACACACACACACACACACACACACACACACACACACACACACACACACACACACACACACGTGCACACACTCCTGCTAAAGGTTGGCACAGATTTAATAGCTGTGCCCCCCTCTACTCAGACTACAACGTAAATCACACTGCCAAAAGTCAAATGCTCTGAGGCTCTTACAAGGTTATCCAATTATACTGAGTAAAATCAATACTAATATAAATGGCAGAGTGTAACCAAAGCAGCCAGGCTTTTCAGAGCAGCCAAGGCATCACGAAAATAAGCACAAGTACTCTCAAGATGTTAAAAGTATTCTCTAAAAGACCAGCTACAATGAAAATATTTAATAATAAATAATAAAATAGAAAATAGGAGAATACTAAATATCTAAGTACAATAACCACCAGAGTTTCAATCACAGGACAAATAAAATAAGACAGCTGGACAGATTCAAACAGATGCAGAAAAACAATACTCAACTAATCTCAATGTATTTCCCGACTGTCTAAAGAATAACTGTTCCCTAGCTAACTTAATTAATACAGCAATGGAAGATTAAATGTTGAGATGCTTACTTCCACAAGGCAAGGTGATAAGCTTCAAACTAACTGAACTAAATGTCATTGATTTTTATATCAGGTGCCAAAGAAAACAAAACAAGCTATTATGACAGTTTCATCCTCTCAGTTCTGGTTATACAATGACATCACATTTGATGATCTGAGTCTGGTACAATACAAACTCAAAGCTTTGCTAAGATCTGTTGCAGTACTTAAAATTGCAGAACAATTTCAGTAACTGCTACTCTTCCCGTCCACAATTCTTTGTTTAAACATATACATTACACTGCTGATACATTTTTAACACAAGCATCAGTGTGATAGTCAAATGACACAAAATTATTTACAAAACTCCAGCTAACTAGGCTGGCATATGTTACACATGCACTGCCCCACTCTCCCTGGCACAGATGGCAATACCTCACATCATCACATCTCTCCCCTCCTCTGAAGACTCAAGCTGGTATTTCAAGTGACCCTTGAAAAACGCTGCTTGATTCGAATGGACCTATCGGGGAAAATATTACCTATACCCTGTCTTGAGAGTCTATCTTCATTGGCAGTGCTGAAATCTGGACTGGCTAACACAGGGTTGCTCAGAAAGCCCCTTTAAGCTTTTGGAATGCCTGCCAGCAGGCTGGGGGTCCATACTACCTTATCTGGCCTGTTTTTCCTTGTCAGGACTGTGATAGGAACAGCTATTGTACTATAATTGTGAACAAACTTCCTATAGTACTCCACTGTTCCCAAGAATGCTTTCATCTCCTTTTTGATAACAGGGGCAGGCTACGCCTGAATAGCTTCCACTTTGGCAGGTTCTGGCCTATTCTTACCACTCCCCACTCTATGTACAGGTAGGAGACCTCTGCCATACCCACCTGATACTTACTGGGCTCAATGGTCAACCCTACCCTTTGCAGTCTATAGGACCTCCATGACATGCTGAGGCTTCATTATGTTAACATAGTATAAATTTCTGCCCCTGCCTCCTGCCTAGTGGTTTACCATGTAATTAACATTACTGACCTTCCTTACCACTTTGAAGGGTTCCTCCCAAGCCGCCTGCAGCTTATTCTGTCTGACAGGCATGAGCACCATAGCTTCCTGTCTCGCAGCATACTCTCAGGCTTGAGCATTTCTGTCATACCAGACATTTTTCTGCTGCTGGGTTCCTGCCTGGTTCTCTTGGGCAAGCCCATGAGCTCCGTAAGCCTTGTCCTGAAGTTTAGCACATATGTCACAACAGATTCCTTGTGGGATTCAGACTCACCTCCCACTCATCACAAATCAAATCTAAAGGTCCCCTCAACTCTATGCCCATATGAAAACTCAAAAGGGTGAAAAAAGGAGTCATGTACTTAGTATAACTTGGCATCTGTGTTATCCTATGTCATTATTCCTCATGGTAGGGTCTTGGATTCAACATCAGATCTGAGATGGCAAACTTAGCTTAGACTTAACTTAGACAGACCCAAGGCTCTAGCTCCTTCCTCTCCCATAATCCCCTGCTGCCCTCTAACCCTCTGATCGGGTTTGCTAACATAGTATCGCTATGATCCAAAAGGAAGAAAGGAAAATTGTCTTGGACCCACAACACACCAACTTCCTCAAAAGATCCAACAAGGAAGGGGGATGGTGGGAGGGAAATGTGAGGAATAATGACCAGGATAACACAGATGCCAAGTTACGGGAAGTACATAACTCTTTATCTGATGTTATCCATGCCATTGTTCCTCACAGTAGAGTCAGAGTCCCCAGCTACAATTTACCCTGGGAGGCTCAAGGAAGAACATGTTGAAGCACAGTGGAACCAAAGGAAGCCCTGTTCCTGGAAACCAAATCCAGCTTGTAATGAAATATAAAGGTGTGAGGAGTAGACCA
The DNA here is from genome assembly GCF_019279795.1 of Protopterus annectens. Lineage (NCBI taxonomy): Eukaryota > Metazoa > Chordata > Ceratodontiformes > Protopteridae > Protopterus > Protopterus annectens. The sequence continues at coordinate 776,614,053 of NC_056725.1, read as the reverse complement.
AATGGCGGCAGCCAAATATCCATGGAGAGTCTGACCATGAAGGTTAAACAGGTAGCCATGGACCTAGTAAAATGAGCTCTAACCTCTCCCGAAACCTCAAGATACTTGTTGGTGTAGACTGTATAGATACAGCTGGAGATCCATTTTGAGATAGTCACTTTAGAAATGGGAAGGCCACGTCTATTCGGGAAAAAAGCCACAAAGAGCTGGTCCGATTTGCGAAACTCCTTAATCCTATGCAGATAAAATTAAAACTGCCTGTGTACATCCAAAGTATGCAGAATGTGCTCTCCTTTATTGGAATAATTGGGAAAGAAAACTGGTAATTGAATACATTGGTTCAGATTGGATTCAGTGGAAACCTTGGGCAAAAAGGATGGATTCATTCTAAGAGACACTCTGCCTTTGTGAAAGACCATATATGGGGGAGCAATTGACAGGGCATGCAGCTCGGACACCCTCTTAGCTGCAGTTATGGCTACTAAGAAGGCCGTTTTCCATGACAAAAATTTGAAATGGCACAAACTAGCAGGCTCAAATGGGCTCCGAGTCAGACTGCAGCAAGAAGATTAGATCCCAAGAAGGCGAGGGATCCTTAATGGGTGGTCTTAGAAGGAAAATGCCTTTCAGGAAGGCTTTACAGAATCTGGAAGAGAACGTAGGTTTGCTATTCTCATGAAAATTGGATACTGCAGCCAACTGAAGCTTAAAAGCACAAAAAACCTCCCCCTTCCTGCAAAAGTGAGGACAAGAACAAGAGAATATTTGGCACAGAAGCAGAAAAGTGGTCCAGATTCCTGCTCTTGGCCCAGATAGGAAATCTTTTCCACTTGCTACTTTAAGCCTTTCGGATGGAAGGTTTTTGGGAGGCTAGGATAATACTCTTAATGGGGGAAGCTAGCCTGGACTGTTTCAAAATCACTGGTATTTGAGAAACCAAGCAGTTAGATGAAGGGTCCGAAGATTGAAAAGAGGGTGCCCTGAAGGATGGGAGATTAGATCCTGAAGGGGATCCAGTATGCAAGGGGGACACTTTAGGTGAGACCTTAGGAAGGGAAACCATGGCTGACGAGGCCAGAAGGGGGCAATGAGGTTAAGGGATGTCCTCAGGCATCGCGCTTTTTGCAAAACTTTGGGGATAAGACAGATAGGAGGGTAAGCATAGAGGAGACCCAGAGGCCAATCGTGGACTACAGCATCCCTCGGGGGCTCCCATTGTGGGGGGATCAGGGTGAAGTACATACTGCATTTGTTGTTGGTTGGGGAGGCAAACAGGTCGCAACATGGTTGACCCCAACAATTGAAAATCTGCTTCACCACCAGATTGAAGGACTACTCATCAGGACTCAATATGGTTCTGCTGAGTTTGTCGGCCAACATGTTGGAGTCCACGGGTATATGTGTTGCAAGAAGAAAGCGCCTGGAGGACATCACCCATTTCCATACTCACATGGCCTCTCTGCACAATGGGTAAGATCACGTTCCCCATTTGTTAATATATCAGACCACTGCCATGTTATCTATCTGAACTGCAACTGTTCCCAGACGGAGGCAATCCTGAAAGTCTTGCCATGTTATGAGGACTGCTCTCATCTCTAGCACATTTAAGTGCAATTTGGTCTCTAAGGTGGACCATGTGCCTTGAACTGTTCTCCCATAAAAATAACCCCCCCAACAGGGAAGCGTCCGTGGTCACCGTGGCCTTGGGCGAAGGGAGTGAAAAGGGTCTGCCTAAAAAGCGATCCTGAGACTGAAGCCACCAAAGAAGGTTCCATCTCTACACTGGTGTCAATTTTATGGACATGGACATAGGTTGAGACAGAACGGACCATTGAAACACCAGGGTCCACTGTAAAACCAGCATTTGGTACCTGGCTAGTGGCACAACCTGAATGACAGTGGCCATGGATCCTAAGGTCCGAAGAACCAAGTGGACCTGAGGATTCGAAAGACTTAAGACTTGCATCACCTGTTCATGGATCAGCTGTACTCTGCAAAGAGGTAATGTCGCAATCTCTGAGAAAGAGTCTAGTTGGACTCGTATGAACTCTAATTTTTGTGCTGGCACCAGACTGGACTGCAAGAGGTTCACTGTAATCCCCAATTGATTGAACAGGAGGAGGACATATTGGACGGCTTGTGACAGTCGATGCCTCATGGGTGCCATGAGGAGCCAATTGTTGAGGTACAGAAACACCTGGAATCCCTGCAGCCTCAGGTAAGCCACCACCGCTCCCATACATTTGGTAAATACTCGGGGGGCTGTGATGAGTCCAAAGGGCAGAGCTCTGAACTGGTAATGATTGGCCCCTAACTGGAAGCAAAGGTGTCTCCGAGTGCCTGTCTATCTTGGTGTGATAGTATGCATCCTGGAGATCCACTGAGAACATCCGGTCACCCTTACGTAAGAGAGGCAGAATGGACTGAACAGTCACCATCTGGAACTTGGACTTCTTGACCGATAAGATTCAACTCGCCAAGATCCAGAACTGAACACGGGTCCCCGGTCTTTTTTGGTACTAAAAAGAAGAGAGAGTAAGTTCCTGATCCTCCCTGTCCTGTTGGGACCTCTTGGATAGCTCTTTTTTGAAGAAGCTGTACAACTTCCTTGAAGGCAAACTCCCTCTGGCAGTAGTGGTATCGCTGGGAGATACCTTTGTATAGGAATGGGTTGAAAAAAGAGAATGAAAAAAACCCTGAAAATGATGTTTAATACCCACTGATCAGAGGTGATGCTTGTCCAGGCTAGTAGATGAAGGGAAAGAAGACCCCCGACTGCCTCCAGGGCAGGGCAGTCGGGCAACGCTTCAGGAGTGCTGAAAGGGCTGCTCAGAGAAAGGTTCCCTGGAGCCCTGATTCTGCAGACCTCCCCTACTTCTACGGCAGTGCCTACCATTGAATCCAATCCCCCTGCCTCTGGAAGAAGAATCATCAGGAGCGTCCTGGAAGGAAGACTATGACCTCTGGAACCACATCATCTTAGCTCTTCATTGGGTCTTGGAAAATGACCCCTGAGGAGTAGAAAACTTGATCCTGACTGCAGAAAAGGTCTTCTCTTCCTGCTCACTATGGGTTAGAGTGTCCTTCACAGAAGGTCCAAAGAGGGTGGACCTGTCAAAGGGAGGATTGTTAAAAGATGCTTTAAAGGCCTCCGCAAACCTGCATAGTTGTAACCAAGCATGCCGCCTTACAGCTATGCTAGTACCTGCCTCTCGAGAGGTAGCTTCTTCTGCATTGTAAATTAACCTCATCAAGGAATTAGTGAGGGATGTCAGAGGAGACAGCTTGGAAGACACCTTCTTGAGGTCCTTCCTCGACAACAACTCTGTAAGGGAAGCAGTGAGTTCTTTGACCAAGTCCCTTTGAAGACGGGTGAAGTATGCCAGGTAATTAACTGCTGTCAGTCCAAAGGTAGCAGAGGTAAACACATGCTTCCCATGCCGGTCAACTGCCTGAGACTCCCTGTTCGGGGGATGGACTGTGGAACTCTGCTCCATCAGCTCTTTTTGGTGACAGTGGCAACCACAATGGCATCAACTGGGACTCTTTTGCTCCACAAGAGTATGTCTGAAAGAGGATTAAGGAACTTATCTGCTCACTTAAGCACTGGTTCCACAGTGTCGGGGTCCTTCCAACTCCTGCTTGCTATAAGATCCGAATTGTCAGCAGGGGGGACAACCAGGAAGTAGATGGGTCCATTCAGAAAGCCTTCAGGGGCACATACTCCTCCAAAGACAGGGCTGGGGAGACCGTCCACCCTTTTGTTTCAGGATCTCAAAGATGTCCCCAAAAGCGACATCAGGCGGAGATCTGATGGACCCATCTCCTTCATCGAGGTCCGTGTCCTCTGTGAGGGACAACATGGGAGAGACCAAGTGCCTCCTTTTGTACTTTTTCTTATGAGATGCTCCCCCTGTGGGTAGCTCAGGGGAGGACTCGGAAGATGCGGGATCCCCCAGGATGGGAGAAACCCCCCTGAAGGCTGGAATGGGAGGGCTGACCCTGAACAGGATGGGAAGCCTCACCACCCAAGGTAGAGAGGGGAACGGATGAACATGGAGGGGCAGGAGATGCTGCAGTGCTGGAGAAAGTCCTCTCTACCACCCGGAAGGCCGAAGGGCTGGAAGCAATCCTGTCCACATTCCCGGAGGACAAGGCCACTTGGAAAGGAAGAACGGACCCCAACACAGCACTGTGTCCCTTGGATGATACTGGTCCAGAGTTATCAGGGGAAGAGATCTGTCTGAAAGGTCTGAAGCCAACCTCGTCCACACAGAGCCGGTGCCAACTGCTCCAGCACGGGGCCCACTCTGGTCCGAGGGCGGGGGAACAGAGCAGGCCCGGAACCCTGATGGAGTCAAGAAAAAGGGAATACTCGGCCTTGTTGGGATCTGACCGCAGGTATTCAGGCCCCAAGATTCCGACGCCCCTGGGGTCAGAAAAGGAGAATGGTGAGAAGAGATTGGGAAACCTCCTATAGCCGGGTGTACTGGGGACACCAGAAGCCCCAACTCTATCTAGGCTTTGAGGAAGCTCCTCATCATCCTGCCCATATCTGATGGCAACAAACTCCTGGAAGGTCTGGAGGACGTGGAGGATTGGATAGACGTGGCTGGGGATCCAACCCTGGACTCGTAAGACCTGTCTCTATGCTCCGGAATTCAGCTCCAAAGCCTAGGAGTCAATGGAAACAAATGCCTGGAGGATCCAGGCGAAGCTGAATCCTCTATAATTATAGGAGGACATGAGAAGCTGGTCAGATCCAAATGCCGAGAGGAGGAAGCAGTCAGATCTGACAAACTGGTCGGATCTGAAGCTGGTCTGGCCTTGGCCGGATCCAAGGGCCTCCAATCCAAGGAGGCTTTGGATCCAGAAGAGTCCATCGGTTTGGGATCCAAAGATCTCAGATATGAGATAGCTTGGGCTGGGGTCAGATCCAGAGATCTAGGATCCGACAGCTTAGGTTTCTTAGAAGCCCCAGAAGAGACAGAAGAAGCCTTCCACTTAGGATTGGAAGGGGAAGCCTTGGCAGGGGGAGACATAAGGACCCCTCCCCTGAACCACATCATTAAGCAACAGCTTATTACGGCACTCCGCCAAAACCCTGGGAGTGAATCCAGCAGAAATGTCACATTCCACCTCCAGGTGAGGAGCCCCTAAACCATACAAGCACTCCTCATGCAAGTTGGAATTGGGCATCTTCTGACCACACAAAAAGCATTTTTTAAATCCTGAGGGTTTCTCAGACATGCTGAAGAAAGGGAAGAAAACACCAGCCAAAAAGAGTAAACAGTCTAAGGGGAAAAAGTCACCAAACGCCTAACTTACAAAGGGGAAGCTACCCTGCTGCAAAAAAAAAAAAAAAAAAAAAACAGGATGCCCAAGGGAGGGAATGTAACTAAGAGTAAGACTAAGTTAAACTAAATTACCACTAAGTCTAGCTATGAGCTGAAAAAAGTTAAATAAATCATTCTAAGTGACAGCCAATGGATCATGTCCGAAGCAGAATGCGGCTAAAGAAATCGGAGGATTAGATGGCAGCAGGAGATTATGGGAGAGGGGGGAGCTTGAGCCTTAGATCTGTCTAAGCTAAGATTGCCGGCTTGGATTCTATGTCGGATCTAAGACCTTACTGTGAGGAATAATGACATGGATAACATCAGATCCTGTGGATTCCTGGGATTCCTCTCTGTATGCAAACAGCAGATGGGACAAATATAAACTGGAGTGCCAATTCCCGTAGCATCGTCTTTAGTGTAGAGTTTAGTCTGGGGGTGGTAGGGGATGGTCTTTGATTCTTCACCCCACAATGCTTCCACAGACAAGCCAGCAGATCTGACATGAAACTGGCACCTCTGTCAGTATTTCTCTTGGGAAACCTACCCTGCTGAAAACCTCTAACAAAGTATTTGCCACCTTATCTCACTCGATGGAGTATAGAGCCGCCACCTCAGGGTATCTAGCAGCAAAATCTACTACCACCAGGTTTAATTCTTCCATATAGAACTCGGGATACTCAGAGGCTCCACAGTATCCACAGCTACTCTCTGAAATGGCTCCTCAATCATAGGCAAAGGCATCAATGGAGTTTTGACCTTGTCCCCTGCCTTGCCTACCTTTTGGCACTGCTCAAAGGTCCTACAGTAACCCATTACATCCCTTGCAATTCCAAGCCAATAGAAGTTCTGCATAATACGTCTCTTGGTATGCTTTATGCCCATATGACGCACAAAACGAATGTCATGGCCTATGGCTAGAAGTGCCAGATGGTAGGTTTTGGGGACTACCAACTTCTGTATTACCTCACCCTCTAGCCCTCCCTCAGGGGTCCACTCTCTATAGAGTAACCCTTTGTTCCAGTAAACAGAATCCCCTTTTACTTGAGAATCATGTGCCTCTTTGGCTTCCTCCCTCAAGCTTTGTAAGGTTGGGTCTGAAAGCTGAGCCTGTCTCAACTCACTGTCAGCCTGTGTACTACCACTCACCTCTGTCCTTGTAGTCACCCTGTCCATGTGAGCATCAGTACCTACCACCAGGTGTGCTTCACTTTCAGGCTCACTGCTACAAGGTAGCTCCCTCCCTGAAATAGCCACATCACTAGCACCAGCTTCAGGTTTGGGGTCTATGTGGGTCTCCCCCACGCTACCAGACCTACATGCCTGTCTTCAAGCTTGATTGTGTGTAACCGCATGCATTCAAAGTACTGCATTTTCAAAATCACTCCCTATCAAGACATTTGCAGGAATATCCACAAACACAACTACCTGCTTGCTTCCTTTTCTACCCTCCCAGTCAAGGTGAACCCTGGCCAAAGGTATTTGGAATGGGATCCCTCCTAAAACTCTGATTGAAGTGGACTGCCCAAGCAAGTTACTTCTCCTCTTTACAAACTGCAGGCTTCACAACTCTCCCTTAGCAGTGGCCTGTATTCCATCCACTAAGATAGGATACAAATTCCAGTGATAGTTTGGTACCCCTGTTGTCTGCAGACAACTTACTGGCATGCTGTTATTTCCACTTGCTGGCTCCCTCACCTTTTGTTCCGCACCTTACTTCAGTGGACATTTGTATGCTACATGGCCTCTCTGGTTACACTTAGCTCTTTCCCTCCAGTACAGCTCTTTTCAGTCTATACCTTTAACTCCCTGTGGGTGTGGCTTGAACTTTAAGTTATCATCTTACAGTTCAAACAAATATTCATATTTCTAGAGCCATAAGTGTTATTAGAAAACTGTAAAGGGCAAACTATTCAGGATAAATTCATCTTTATATTGGTGGCATTCATTCAGTTCAGTGCTTTAAAATGGATTTTATAAGCCAAAACAAAGACAGTGAATATTAATTGTATAATGTTGCATATCTCAGTAACTATTCAAGCAAGACACGCATTGCCAGCAGGATTTTCTTCATACAGCTGTGAGCTTTCATATGAGGATATGCAATTCGGTCTGTGTGATCTGAATGTTGAGATATTTAGAGAAATATGAAAACTATTACAATACAAATAAACAGTATACAAATAATATTAAAATCTCTTTAGCTGCATTAGATAGAGGTCAAATATCTATAAAATTCAGTTTGCCACTATGTATGCTTTATGATGAAATCTTCTGATACCTTGTATGTAGCATGGTTTTGGAATTAATGCAAATATGAACAAGCAATGTTTGATGCCTAGAGGCACAAGTAAGAGTTAACTGCAGAAATGTCTGGAGGCAGACTTGACTGTAATGAGTTAAAACATCTAATCCCTGATCCTGGCCATGTACCCGAACTACTGGCTTCCCCTGTTACTGGCAGACTCTGTTGGGGTAATTTAGGCTGCCCACCACGGGTTCCCTTATATCCATGTGCAGCACTGAGTATCCTCTTCTTGTGCAGTGATGCCTTGCTTGCTAAGCAGAGATCCCCTTTTCTCCCCAGCTCATCTGCAGAGTTGCACTCATTGTCTGCCAACCAGATTCTCATGTCCTCAGAAAAGGTATTAAGGGCTGGTTCCCTTACCAAAAGTCTGCCAGTCTTTCAAAAGTGGTGACGTGACACCCAGTCACCCACCTCTGAAAATAAATATTTAATTCAGCAATATAATCACATACACTTCCATTTACCTTGCATCTATGGTCACAATTTTTTTTTTCTGTAAGCTTCGGGTGTTAACTTATAACAGTTCAATATTGTTTCACTCTATCATAGTTTAAACAATCAGTATCAGACAATTTAGAAACAGCAGTTACAGCTTTATCATGGAGTAAGGGGGTCAAGAACTGTACCCAGAGCTCTTGGTCAACATTATACTGTTTAATACTCTTTTCAAATATATGGATAAAACTATCAAAGTCATCCCCCTCTGCAAATCATGGAAGAAATTTACTGATCTTTATTGTCCTGGGGCCCGGTTATTCCTTTCTCCATTATCTCCATGACCATGGTGAAGAATCAACATCTCCCTCTCGTGTTGTTGCTGCTTTGCTTTTTCTTCAGCCTCCAGTTGCCGCAGTCTCTCATTTTCTTCAATCTCGAAACGTTTGGTCTCCAGTTCATGCTGACACTGCTTCTCCTATTCTTCAGCCTCCAGTTTAAGTTTCTTTATGGTGTCCAAATATCTGGCCTCCAGTTCAAGTCTCTAACTCCAGACAGATTTTTAAGTCCTCTGAGGAAAAGGTGAACTGTCCTGTTTCTGTAGGTTGCACATCTCCATCACCAGGTTGTCCTCCTGGTTACTGGTCCGTGCTGCGATTAAAGCTGAAATTATTTCCTCTTTAGTCCAGTTAGCATGCACCAGTCCTTTAGCTACGCACACCTTGGCCAACTGATTCTTTGTCAGCTTACCATAATCCTCTGCTGACATCTTTGCCTGCTTTTTCTGACTAAACTAAACTAATGAAATTAAATAAAACTGCTGTGAAAATGAAACTCTGAATGTTTATCTTGTGGCTGTTGAGAGTATACACTAGTTCAGTGACAACTGCCCAGAGGCTACTGAAGTTCAATAGATATCCCACCGCTCTGACACCAATATGTGATGGCCTTTCTTTACACTGGGCCAGTAACCAAGGAGCCTCAATCCTCACCTTAACACCGCTGATAGAGAGTCACTAGGAACAGGAATAGATTTACACAGTATTTCAAATTCAGATCTCTGCATCAAGCACAATTTCTCCCATGAGCTCACAGGGAGCCTGCTCCTGACCAGGGAGTGGACTTGCTGTTTCTCCAGATACCAAACAAGACTCACTTTGGAGCGCTGTGTCCCAGTTCCAAGTAGCTGACACAACCACATCTGGGTATTTGATTTACACACACAGAAACGAGAAACGGTGGCACAAATTTAATAGCTGTGCTCCTCTCTACCCAGACTATAAGGTAATCATGCTGCCACCAGGCAACTGCTCTAAGTCTCTCACAAGGGGATCTAATTATACCGAGTAAAATCAATATTAACATAAAAGGTAGAGTGTAACCAAAGCAGCCAGGCTTTTCGGAGTAGCCAAGGCGTCACTAAAATTAGCACAAGTACTCTCAAGATGTTAAAAATATTCTCTAAAAGACCAGCCACAATGAAAGTTATAAAAATATTTAATAATAAATAATAAAATAGAAAGCATGAGAATACTAAACATCTAAGTACAATAAACACCAGAATTTCAATGACAGGAGAAATAAAAACAAACAAGTTGGACAGATTCAAACAGATGCAAAAAGCAATACTCCTAATCTCACTGTATTTCCCGACTAGCTAAAGAATGACTGTTCCCTAGCTAACCTAATTAATACAGCATGGTATGATTAAATGCTGAGATGCTTACTTCCATAAGGCAAGGTGATGAGCTTCAAACTAACTGAACTACCTGTCATACATTTTTATATCAGGTTCCAAAGAAAATAAAACAAGCTGCTGTGAGAGTTCCATTCTCTCAGTGCTGGTTACAGAATGACATCACATTTGATCAGCTGACTCTGGTACAATACACAGTCTAAGATCTGTTGCAGTACTTGAAAAGTATAGAACAATTTCAGAAACTTCTACTATTCCCTTCCAGAATTCTTTTTTAAACATATACATTTAATCAGTGGTAACACTGTTGATACATTTTAACACAAGCATCTGTACAAGTCAGTGTGATAGTCAAATGACAGAAAATTATTTACAAAACTCCAGATAACTCTACTGGCATATGTTACACTTGCACTGCCTCACTCTTCCTAGCATAGATGGCAATACCTCACATCGTCACAGGCAATTTTTTAAATACTGGTATTATTAACAAGTATCAGACAGAATAAAAATGTATGAATTAACATAAATTTTATGACAAAACTATGATTGTCATTATTTACTGAATGTCATTATTTACTGGTATTATGGCCTTTCTTTTGACACTCACATTGCTAAAGTGGTTAGAAAGACCTTCTACATTGCCCACCTGATCATGAAGGGATTCACATCCAGATCTAGTGAGGTCATTGTTCCCCTGTACTCTTCACTTATCAGACCAATGATCGAGTACAATGCCCCATTCGGGATGTATCTCACCAGACATCTGCAGCAATTGGAGAGACCCCAAAAGTTCCTCACCAAAAGGATAAAGGGACTCCAAAATCTGTCATATGCTGCCAGATTGAAGAAACTCCAGCTCTATTCAGTCGCATACCGTCTGCTCAGAGGTGACATGTGCCTGACATACAAGGCCATGTCCAACCCGGAATTAATGGACATGGCTCCACCTCAAAAAATCCAAATCCACCAAAACCACTAGAGCAAGCGACTTAAACCTTAGCACGGATATAAATAGGACGTGCTGGAGGGATAGATTTATCACTCAGAGACTCCCTATGCTGTGGAATAAAATCCCGGTCCATGTGAGGCAGAGCACCTCGCTGACTCTGTTCAAGAGAAATCTAGACCTGTGGATGGGAGATCGTAGGTTTACCCCGGGAATCATCTCTGTGTCACTGCTGGACAGGCACAACAAACTAATGGGCACAGTATTTTTTCATATAAGGGGTGGCGTAAGCCACAAAAATTTGGGCTAGGCTTATAAATGCCTTAGGGCAGATAGCCTAGTATAAACCTATGAACCTATGAACCTATAATCCAACAGCTTTTATTCACACAATTTCCAATTTTACAAGGGATCAAGTAAAGTTTTCAGCCATAATCAGAGATATCCCTGAAACTTAGGGACACTTCAGAGGTATGCTTACCCATACTGCAAACCTTGAAAGTAATAAAGTAAATGATTTTCCTATAAGTATACACATTATATGCGCATTTGTGCTGTGGGTATGTATATAGATATATACCCATATAAACAAAAGTTATGTACTCACCATAATGCTTGAGTTGTGTTGGTTTTCTTCTATCCGTCTTAACCTGCAGCATTATCTGATTGGATCCAATGCTGTCAATATATCAAATTCTTGCTCTGAGGCTTGAGCTCCTCTCCCATAATGCACCACAACATGCTCTCTCTTCAAAACAAATTTGCCCCCCCCCCCCCAAGAATATACTGATAATGTTTGCCATAAGGAATATAACTGTTATGCTAGAACCTAGTACAGATCTGTGAAGCGGGGCAAAATTTCTCCTGACAAACTGTACAGCGTAGATAACTCCGAGCTACTGGTGGACATCCAGATAACGGAAGAGGTCATCCTCCTAGCTGAAAAGAAGTAGGGACAGGAACCGGAACAGTGAATGGTCTAATGTTAGCTAAACTTTGAACCGCAGAAGGAACAAAGGCAGAAACATTTTGAAAAAAAAAAAAAAAAAAGACATCTCCACAATGTAAAGGAAGGGAACAAATCATATAAAGTCTTATAGTTCTTCTATCCAAAGTAACAGAGCAAATGAGTCTTTCATAAATGGAACATCAAGATCGCAACAACTGCATGATGACAGACAACCATGGTCATGCCTTGTAACAACAAAATGATGGTCAATAGGGACTCAGACGCTTCATGGAGGAAATACCTCACCGACAGACATTACAATGCCTGACTGTGGATATAGAAGATAGATTATGACCTATACAAAAGTTTGAAATGAAAGACAAATGAGACAAACGATGCTCAACTCGCTACCCAGAGAAGGAAGTGCATGGAACTTCCAGAGATAAATAGTAGAAAAACTAAAATGAAGACCAGGGGACCAGAGAAAGGGTCAAAATGTTTGAATATCATGCAAATGCTGTATGTGCTCTATCTACTCTCAGAAGTCTTCAAGGCTGAAGTCTGAGAGAGAATATGACACTACGAATAAGTCATAAAAATAGGCCACAATCCAAGGCAATCATCGGTAGCTTAGAAAAAGAAGCAGTAAAAGGGTTTTGAACTCCAGAAGTTAAGACTAGATGAGACCACAGAGAGGAGAACCATGACTGCTTAAGTCAAGAAAAAAATGCCTAAAAATCAAACGTATTTATTTACATTTGTTGACCGGGAGTGTCCGACTGGACGTAGGTCCATTTTCAGCGGAGGCCCGGGGAGAAAAGCTCCACAGTTAAAATAAACAGACAGTAGTTACATTGGATTACATAGCGATTAACAATTTAACATAGCAATTACTTACAACATATTTACAGATGAAGAACATAGTACATCAGTAGACAACTAGAATCGTTATCTGTGAAGTACATAACAGACATTAACAAATGTTACAATAAGAAGTTCCTGCTGTATAACAAGTACTAGGCTTATGAGCATTTGAGCTTGCTATGATCAAGGTAGTTAGTGGAGTGGAAAGAAAGGTAGTGGTTGGATGCCCTGTAGCAAGCCACTTCTTATAGTCCTATGATTAGCAGAGACATGAGCTGATAAACAATAGAAAATTCACTGAAAACATGTATGTACTAGAATGTTCCTAAGGCTGTTCCACCTGCGGAACACAGGTGCAAATATCATTTAGCCACCAGAAAAAAAAAAAAAAAGTTTCCAGGACAGAAACTTAAGTCCATGGAAGCTAACATTTCAAAAGGTCTTCAGTCAAAGCTTACAGAAGAATAGTGATCTCTCATGGAGGCACCATATCACTCAAAGGAGGCCTCAGAAGAAAGACACCATGTAGCTGCCAAATCTGTAAAGCACACATTCTGAACTTCACATTCCAAATTTCCCAGTCATCAAACAGGATTAGGGTGTGGTAAAAGCATCTTTACACATCGGATAAGGAGGAAAAGAACCATCTGAATACAATTGTATTATTATGTTTTTTTCCTCAAACAAGAAGCATCTTTACATTGCACTGTTTTGGTAAAGGAGATTCTGAGGCTAAGTCGAAAAGTGACTAGACACAACAGAAAGGAAAAGGTTCCACTTTGCCTGTTGATAAACCATACAGATGGCATCCACAAAACATGGAGGAAATGCAACAGACCAAGGAGCAAAACTACTCACAGGTGAACCCGTATGAAAATCATTGGCAGCTGCCGAAGATCCCAAGAGAAAAGTCAAAGGGTTCTGAGATCGCAGAACTAAGCTAAAATGGAAAAAGAAGACACTGAGCACTGAAAGTTGAGTATGGCATGCTCTTATAATGACACTGCAGCGTCTAAACACAAATCTCTTAAGTAAGTCTGGTTTAACACTACAAAATTTCCACTCTCTCTAAAGGAAATAAAAAGGAAATACTCCTAGGGTGCAGACAGGGGTGGCTAACACTGGCCACCAGTTAAGTGGTCGCAAAAAATCCGGCGTCTGGAAGTGCCGGTGGTGCCCTTTTGAATCCGGGTGGCCTGGATAGTAGGTTGCGCAAATTTGGTGTCCTTTTGAACCTGGAGGAAGAATAGACTGGAGAGATCCTGGATTAAAACTCTGTGGTGCTCCAGTGGATGGGCGAAAACCTAATAGTGAGTTAAGCCCTATCTTCAGCCCTTTTTACAGACCTCGAACCAGTCCTGAACTTGGATATCAGACAATGCATCCGAGCAACCAAGAAAGAATGATGATTGCAGACAAAATAGCTGGAACCCCGGACTTCCTCAGTGGAAGTAGATACATGGAAAACCGGAGTCCCGAGCTGGTAGTAAAAACACTTAAAACTCTGACACACACCCTCCCTGAGTTGTATAAATAATTGGGCTGCTGCTATATCTGTCTCATACTCTGGAACTACGCTTCGGATGATAATATTAAAGTCTTTTCAGGACTAGAAGAGAGATTTCATCTGTGTTCTTTTTGTCTGTTGTCCACCCTATGTTTTAAGTGTTTTTACGGTGGTTTTACTGCCGGCTCGGGTCTCCGGGTTTCCCAAGTATCTACTTCCACTGAGGGAGTCCAGGGTTCCAGCTATTTTGTCTGTGATTATCATTCTTTCTTGGTTGCTCGGATACATCGTCTAATATCCGAGTTCAGGACTGGTTCGAGGTCTGCAATAAAAGCTGAAGTTAAGGCTTAACCCACTATTAGGTTTTCGCCCACCCACTGGAACATCACAGAGTTTTAATCCAGGACCACTCTGGTCTATTCTTCCTCCAGGTTCTAAAGGACACTGGATTCGAACAACCTACAATCCAAGCCACCTAGATTCAAAAGGATACCACCGGTACTTCCAGACGCCGGATTTTTTTTTTCCAACAAATTACTGGAACCACCACGATGATGATAAAAAGACTGTTTTATTTTCAATAAAAACGAGCGCTTTCACGCACTAACAAGTGCGCTTCTTCAGGTTATAATAATTTTAAAAAATGCATCAGTATATATACACAAACACACTCTACTTAATAAGCCAGATTGGCGGTAAAAACCCAATTAGTTATGCAAATTAGGAGTAGTAGAAACTCTTGTTGCTAAAAGACAGCAATATACCGGCTTTGCATCAGACACAAAATGGCATATAGTATAATCATACCATATAAGAATACATATAAAAACAAAAATCAGATCTAATCAGAAATTATTAAAACTATTAAGTAGAAGTTCTTAAAGCCCTAAGTATTTAATTAATTTGTATAGCATTCCTACTAGAAAATAAATAACAACACACTGCACAATCTACTGAGAATGCTAACTAAAAAGATAAGAAAAAAGAAGAAAGAAGAAAAACCAATAATGGAAACGAAAAAGAAAGAGAAGGAGAGAAGGAAAGGAAAAGGGGGGGGAGGGGTAATGGGGTGGTGGGGTTGGGGGTTAGGTTGGGGGGTTGGTTGGGGGGGGAGGAGGAAAAAGGGGAAAAAGAGGGAAAGGAAAAAGGGGGAGGGGAAAAGGAAAGGAAAAATAAGGAGGGGGGGAAGGGGACAGAAGGAGGGGGGAAAGGAAAAATAGTGGTAGGACAAACGGTACAGGTTAGAAATCATAACATTCCAGCAGAACAAATATGCTTAATTACTCTAAAACCAGCTCACTCATATGTAATAAATCATCATAAATATGTCATGCAATATAAACATAAAATAACTAATATAAATCCCAATTCTAGCTAACGAAATAACATGATTTTATAAAAGAGCTGGTCTTATACTAACTGATGTGTTAAGACCAGGTTCTAAATGTGCCCTAAGTGTCAAGATCCATCTTAATTCATATAATTCAAGGGTTCCTAATGTGTCACCTTCACGTTTGTTAGGATACAAAATTTGAAGCACCCTAAAACTAAAGCCATGAGTCACAAACTCCTGACAGTGTCGAGCCAATACATTATTATCATTCTTTTTTCGTATATCATAAATGTGGTTATACACACGATCTTTAAATCTGCGTGTTGTAAGGCCCACATAAAATGCATCGCAACTGTCACAAGTGGCTAAATAAATTACACTGGTGGTGTCACATGTTGCATAAAAATTGGGGGTAAAACTCACACCCAATTTCCTATCCACATATCGCTGTTTTTTAGTGATATATTTACATATGCAGCATTTCTTGCATGGAAATGTTCCTAATCTGTAATTAGTTCTAACATCTATGGGTATGTATGAAACTTTTTCTTTGCACAACATCCTTTTTAAGTTAAAACAGTTATTATACCTAAATGTTGGGCATTTGCCTACTATATTCAATAATTCCTTGTTCATACTTAATAATTTCCAGTTCCTGGCCAAAATTTCTTTAATATACTTGACATCATTAGTATATTTAATATCATATTGCACCATGCCCTTCTGTGATCTAATTTGATGATGATATTTATATCTCTTCCCAAAGTTAGTTTCGGGAACATTCATATGGCTGCCTCCATAGCCCATAGCCAAATGAGTGGGATAGCCTCTATTCATAAAGCATTGCCCCTGGAAATCTAAAAGACGTTCTCTCTCACTGTCCGTATTGCAGAGTTTAACAACTCTATCCATCTGATTATTAACCACATTGGGAAAGATGTGCCTAGGGTGCATGCTCTCATAGTGTAATATCCCATTTTTCCAACAGGGCTTCCTGTATAAAGATGTAAGAAAAACATTCTCATCGCTTTTTACTATAGAGACATCAAGATAATTTATACTTGTCAAGGAAACCTCATGTGTAAAACTCAAAAAAGAGGTTGTATTCCCCATATATTCCACAAAGTCCTGCAGGGATTCTAAGGTCCCATTCCAAAAGAGAATAATATCATCTACAAACCTCCTATAGTAAATAGCTCTATTAATAAAGGTCTCTTCATTAAATATATGTTCCCTCTCCCACTCATATATTGCTATATTCGCATAGGCATTTGCACAAGGGGTGCCCATGGCAACCTATATACATTATCTCGGAACATAAACACATTATTATTTAATATCAGTTCAAGCAAAGTGCATATGACAAACTGCTCATTGTTATTAATATAGTCATATTGATTGAGATGTTTCCTGACTGCCTCTATACCGAATTCATTCGGGATACTAGTAAATAAGCTCTTGATATCTAAGGTCACCATAAGAGTTTCTGATGTTACCCTTTCTAATAGCGCCACTTCTTTTAAATCATCCAGGAGATTATAAGAATTCTTCAAGATTGTAGATATATTCTCAACTAAGGGACCAATTTTAGATTGCACATACTTAGATGCATTCTCAGTGGCCCATAATCTACCTGATACTATCGGCCGTAAGGGTGGGGGAAACATATCCTTATGTACTTTGGGCAACCCTTTTATTAACGGTATCAAGGGTGCCTCAATATCAAGATATTCATACAGGGATTTATTAATACACCTGGACATCAAGAGATCGTATAGTGTGTCATGAATATTCCTAATAATTATTACTACCTCTGATTTATCTATTGGACAATAAGCAACATCATTCCTAAGCATATCATACATCCAGTTATCATATGCCGTAGAGTCCATTACTACAACACCCCCCCTTTATCGGCAGGTCTAAACATTAGGTTACTATCTTTACACAGGGCATCCAAGCTCTGTTTCTGAAGCGCAGTCAAGTTCACAAACAGTTTTTTATGTCGCTTTTCACTAAAGTAAGCATAAAAGTCATGTTCGCAAGCTTTCTGAAAGCTTTCAATGGAATTCGGTAGCGGTGGCAAAAACAAGCTCTTCCTTTTTAGCTCCGCAGTATCGTGATCAGGAACAGCATTGGCTGAATCTTTAAAAAGCAGCTTGAGGGCTACTTTCCTAGTAAATTTGCGAAGTGCAATCAAGGTGTCCGATAATTCACTCCCTCTAGAGGGAATGAAAGAAAGCCCCTTGTTCAATACAGAGCAGTCAATGTCAGTCAGTACTCTAGAAGACATATTAAAGAACAAGGTATTTAAAACCTCTTTTTCCTGGTCCCCCAGTTGTCGCCAGACATCTTGCGCTTGCCTCTCCCCCTGCTTGTTGAGCGTGTTGGCGCTCGTTGTTTGAACGGTAGTGGGGAGTTTAAAGGATGGGTAGCTTTATGTTCATTATTATACAAATGTGACACCTCTTTAGGTCTCGCTCCTCCAGTAGTACGATTCAAGCCCTGTTGGTTACAGGGTAAAGAAGAGGTGGTCGATGTTAATTCCCCATCGGGTTGTGACAAACTCAACCCCACACTATTCGGTATATCATTGTTAGACTCAGTCCTACCAACCGTGCTATTAGCATCATGAACCGTTACATTGTTTAAGTCACTAACTTCACCAGAAGCAGCCGCTTCATTAAACCTTGGACGCCGGATTTTTTGCGACCACTTAGCTGATGGCCAGTGTTAGCCACACCAGGCTGCACCCTAGGAGTATTCGATTTTTATTTTATTCCTTCCTTTTTAGGAAGGCCATACTCTGCCAGGCTCAGGCTCCCTTTACCTTATACACTTTCTAAAGGAGGAACAAGGCAAGTTAGATGCAGACCAGATGAAGAAAGAAATCTTTGGGGTCATGCTGAGCCAGAAATGTAGGTTAAAAAAAGACTGGAATCAATACAACTAACTTAGCTATAAACACTGTTAGACTCTGATGAAACTCAAGCCTGGGGTGGAATACTGTTCACAGCCCCTCATCAGTAATGACTTGCTCTCAGTTAGTATAACAGGAGCTTACTGGACATCTTAACGTTTGGAATTCAAGAGGATGCACTTTTAGTCTTGGAAAAGGGGGGAAAAACAAGCTGATGCACAACTTGCAGGGAAAGCATATTACTGTGCTGATATGGTAGTAAAGCCTTTTGATTGCCCAAAAGGAACCTGAGCAACCATCTGGTTGTCCTTCCACTGCCCCTAGATGTTTTTTGTTACAAATAAAACAAAAAAAATAAATAAAAAATAAAAATGGTGTGAAGTCCTGTATCTTGAAAACAGTCTGGAACCATGGGGTCTGAAGAGAGATCTTGGATGGTTTGTGCTGAAGGACAGGATACTGCTTCTTAAAACTGTTGCCCTTCTTTGTCAGGATGGAATTTATGAAGGAGCATCTTGACAGATCTAGGTATGACACTGCATTGCAACTGGTTATGACTCCCAGCACTCAAACGGAATCTGAAGAGATGAAGGCTGAAATGAAACTTAGGGTAGAGCTTATCACACACAGGTTTGATGGCAACCAGAGACGTGGGCTGTTGAAATCAGTAATGTACCACATGCCACCAAGAGCAGAAGGCATATAGATACATCAGACATAGGTGGTTTCCATTGCCTTACATAGAGCTAAACTTGGGAACCACTTTGGCAGAGGTGAGACTGGTCAAACAATGACTCTGTTCCAAAGGGGTAGTGCACTTGAGGCCTGCAATGAAACATCTTAGGAATTGCAATTACAGAAATTCTGATGGAAAACAGTCATGTAATAAAACAATTCACCTTGCCAGAAAAACTGTATAGCACTCTTTGAATACATATTGAGTCCTGGCCATATGGATTTGTATAAATTTATAAGACTTCCATTGTAAGCTGTATATATTCTTAACAGTGTCAGCAGATGCAAGCAACTCCAATAAGAAGATGGACCTTAGAGACTCACTTTGAATCAAGGCCCTAGGTGTGCTGAGCTACCTACTCTGTCTCCTGTGCTGCAGAAGCCATATGACATGTGACAGCTAACAGTGGTGTGTGCCCGAAAGACTTAGGACTTCAAGTAAGATTCCTCTCAAGGGGAAAGTGATTGCCCTTCTCTTTCATTAACGTTTGTGTCATTAATGACTTTTAGTCAGGGTCTGAACTCTTTGGTGTGGGTTACATGATGCTTATCCATACTGAGAAGTCACGTTAGAGTGAAAGTAACGCATGACACTCCTTCCCCAGCAGAAGACCACCATATAAAATTTTGAAAATCGAGATTGAGACTTGATTATTCTAGCAGATCCTAATGGATCGTTGCATGGATCCAAAGGTCTCCAAGGCAGACCTCCCTGAACCAACGACCTGGTCAGTTCAGAAATGCAAGAGATAGGGAAGGCTCCAAAATCTATGCCTCAACCTGACTCAGGGGACCCCCATCACTGAATGCTTTGGTCCTGGATAGCACTGACCACAGGTTTTGGTGTCGTGTCCCCCTAACAAGAATTTCATGTGGATCATATAACCACAGAGGTGAGGATGCAAGGAGGAAATATACTCCAAAGATAAGAAAATGATTAGACAAATTAGTGGCTAGAGATGATGGAGAAAGCACCGAGGATGATCACCTTGAGTTCTTCGGAACTGAGGGGTTTCCAGGGCCAAGACAGTGATGGCGTCAAAGTTAGTTACTCCATAGTCTTTGGAGCAGAGGGGTCACTGGAGCCGAGATGGAGGTGGCACAAAAACAAATCATCTCATGGCCATTACCTCATAGTCTTTGGGGCAGAGGGGTCAATAGAGCCAAGATGGAGGTGGCACAAAAACAAATCATCTCATGGCCCTTGGATTTGAAGGGATTACAGAGTCAAAATCAAGAGTGCGAATAGCACAGGTGAATTACCTTGGGGTCTTTGGAAATGAGGGCTCTTCAGAGCCGAGACATGTACTGAGACAGAGAAGTTACCTCATATATGAAATAAAGACTGCAACTGATCATCCCTGAGTCCTTGTAGCTGAGGGTTCCCCATATCTGAGATATCATATCTGCCAAACAGACAGGTCACAGGGCTTTCAAAGCAAGGGGGACTCAGTAACTGAGGTAGAAACAGCATTAAAGCATGTAGCCTTAGGGATTTTGGAGCCAGAGAATGTCCAGAGATGAGACAGACAAAATGCTGGGCAGCACTGAAAACAGATGGCTTAGGGACTTCAAAGAAGAAGACTCAGGAGCCAAAACAGAGGCAGCAGTGACGTAGATGTTCTCAGGATCTCTGAAACTGACACAGAGACAATGTCACAACAGATGACCCCTTGGGACTTTGGAGCCGGAGGGACTCCAGAGCAGAGACTATTCTGAGCTACTCTTAATATTTTTGAAAGCTTCTCAAAGAAGATAAAGTTAACAAATAAAGAAATTCACACAGGCTATTAAACATAATCAAGAAATTCACTTTGGAAATTATTAGAAATTACCCCAAGACTAAATCACAAAAACTAATATCAACAAGAAACAAAAATTAAAAAAAAAAAAAAAAAAAACAGAAAATAAAAGTCATAAACTTCAAACATCAGCATTTTAGACAGTACACAACAGGAAAAGTTAAATTCCAATCAAAAATACTAAGCAGCTGAAGTCCTAAACAGCAATTAATGGGAGAAGTAACCTAGCAGACACAAAAGTCTGACTGCTAACATCCAGTCTCAGCTTTTTTTTCTTTTTTTTAAATGAAAGACAGACCAAATCATTAAAAGGGAGAGGATTAGGCATATTGATGAAAATGAAAAACTGAGTAAAAATCTTATCTATCTGCTGAAGCCCAGTGAGGCACACGTTTTCTTTGCTGGCAAATGAGATCTGAGAAAATAGCATGAAGTGGTGCATTATAGTAGAGGAGTCCGAGACCTGGAGTAAATGTCTGCTATATTGCTGGCATTGGATCTGATAACCCCATAGGTTTAGTCAGACAGGAAATATAACATCAAATACAGCATATTTATTCAATCATAACTAGGTTATACATTAAACACAGTGAGCCCACGACTCTTCTAAAGGACAAACTTTAGGCAAATGTCCAAAGAATTAAAAAATACACAGATTATTATGACTGGTAACTCAGTTGAAACCATTATTTTTTTAAACAAAAACAGTGCTACAAGGAAGTCACCTTCATACCTGAAATTTAACAGGAGCAGCACCTATTACCTTGTTAAAAAATACAAACAAAAAAGGCTATGTTTCTCACCGTAGTGGATGCTATATTAGTAGACCTTCAGCTGAAAAATGTTAATATTTTCTCTTCAGCTGGCATCAATTCTACTTTTTTTCCACTTTCCTCTCTGCATATAGTGACATATGTACCCCCTGCCGAAACATACTACAATATCATGCAGAAAGGGGATTGAGCCTAGCTCCTACAATACTCAGAATGTTCCTTAACCACTAAAAGAGTGCCAGCTACATGGCAAGAGCAAAATACAAGGATGGATGGAATATATTCGCATGACTTTCCGAAAATTTCTTTTGCAGCTGTAAAACAGACAGCTGTCCAGATATGGGGCTAGGATGGGAAAGTAATATACTCCATTTGTTTAAGATCTCCAATTTCTCACAGAATAATTAATATGAAAAGTCCACATCTGTTATATCTAATACTGAAGACTTTCAATAGGAAGAAATGAAAGTTATTTACTTAGCATAAAGCTAGACCGCATGGTGTCTTCTGTTCAGCTCAGAAGATGGGTTATGGGATCTGATGTGATCTCAATGCTTTTTTTCAATCTCTTGGATCCAGGGCTTAGGCTCCCCCCTACCCATACTTCCCTCCTGTCTCTGCAGTACTGCAGGTCGAGTTTTCCCATTGTATCTTCAAAAAGCACATTTTCATGAGCATATATATAATAACAAAGGTGAAAAGTCAGCTAAAGGTTGAGTACATGACAGGTTTATTTGATCAATCGAGAACCACTAGCAGACAATTTAGATAAGGGAATGGAGGGTGGAAGGGAAGGCTGGGCCGGAAGGAAGAAAACATGGACCCAGCATTACGGTAAATACATAACTTTTGTATCTGATGTCATTTCTGACTCAATGGATGGGACAGATTCCCCAGCTACTGAAAAGACCAGGTGGTTTCATGGAAGGATATTCCAAAGAATGCTGGAGCCAAAGGATGCATGAGATCTAGACTGTATATCCAGTTTATAATGAGGGACAGAGGTGTGAACAGTAGACCAAGTGGCCACAGCACAAATGTCATCTACTGGTACTCTAGGAAAGGAAGCCATGGAGGTTGCCATTGCTCTGGCTGAATGGGCTTTTGGTTTGTGTGGTACAGACAATCCCTTCTCCTTACAGACAAAAGCAATACAATCAGAAAGCCACCTGGGATATATGACTTTGAAATGCCATGACCCAATTTAGTCTGAGAATGAAAATAAATGTTCTACCACTTCCTAATGTTTTTGATACAATGCAAAAAACTTTAACTGAAGATGAACGTCCATTCTCCTTTATTTGAAAAAAAAAAAATAGTAAGAAAAATGGCAAATTAACAGTCTTGTTAACAGCAGCTTCCGAGGCCACTTTTGGGAAAACTTGGATTGGTCTGAAGAGGTACTCTTGTTGTCATGAAAAATCAAATAAGGAGGTTTACAAGACAAGGCTTGTAACTCAGAAATTTTACTGGCTGATGTAATGACCAGTAGGAAAACTGTTTTCCAAAAATTAGAAGTTATGTACTCACCATAACGTTCCATCTGAGTAGGTGACTTCATTCGGATGCAACCTGTGGGTATCGGATCCGATCTCGGATCCGAGCCGGCAATTCAAAAGCTTAGGCTCCGAGCTCCTAGCTCCTCCCTCTTACCCATAACCCCTTGCCAAGCCCTGACTGACCTCAGATTGAGTTTGCCTCAAAATACTGACCACAGTATACTAAAACAGCATAAATACTCGCTCTATAAAGGTCAGGGGGATGGAGGGGGGGATGGTTGCATCCGAATGAAGTCACCTACTCAGATGGAACGTTATGGTGAGTACATAACTTCTAAATCTGAAGTAGGCAGACTTCATTCGTCTGCAACCTGTGGGACAGAGTCCCTAGCTACCTGAATCTTGGGCGGCGTCATGGAAGGATGTTCCGAGCACCGCTGAGCCAAAGGATGCTCTTCCTCTAGAAACAACATCCACCTTGTAATGAGAAATAAAAGTATGAGGCGAGGCCCAAGTAGCTGCAGCAGATATCATCCAACGAAACACGGGACTTAAAGGCGGCTGACGAGAAACTGCCCTAGTAGAATGAGCCGTAACCCTCTGAGGAGCAGGTCTGCCTGAAGTGTCATATGCCTGCAGAATGCAATTAGCAATCCATTTAGATAGAGTGACTTTAGACACTGCCTTACCCAGAGCAAATTTAGCAAAGGAGACGAACAGCTGATCTGATTTCCTGTGGCCAGCTGTCCTGTTAATATAAAAACGTAATTGTCTATGAACATCCAATGAATGCAATTTGTATTCTCCTTTGTTTGAATACTTGGGAAAAAAGACAGGCAGATTGATTGACTGGTTAATATTGGATTCAGAAGAGACCTTCGGAAGAAAAGATGGATTGGTCCTGAGGCACACCCTATCAGGGAAGAAAGAAAGATAAGGCGGTTTGACACATAGAGCCTGAAGCTCAGACACCCTTCTGGCTGAAGTGATAGCTACCAGAAAGGCAGTCTTCCAGGAAAGGTATTTTAAATCAGCAGAAGCTGCAGGCTCGAAGGGAGGAGCAGTAAGGGCCTGCAGGACTAAAGACAAATCCCAAGGTGGTACAACCTCCTTGACTGGAGGCCTTAACAAAAAAACTCCTTTGAGAAAGGTTTTGCATAATTTCGCTGTCATAAGGGGAGCTGTGTCCTGGCCAATGTGATAATGCGAGATAGCCGCCAATTGTACCTTAATCGTGGAAGAACTGGCCCCTTGATGAAAGAGGTCTGTTAGAAAATCTAGCACCGCAGAGATAGGCGCTGAAAAAGGATCCACAGTTCTCTGTCCTGCCCATATAGAGAACCTCTTCCATTTACTCCGATAAACCTGTCTGGTGGAAGGTTTATGAGCAGCCACCAAAATGGCTTTGACCGGTGAAGAGATACCGGGAGTCCTAATTAAGGTTGGAATTGGAGCAGCCAAGCTGTCAACTTCAGGGTCCGCAGACTGGGAACTGGCATTCCCAGAGGGTGAGAGATGAGATCCGAAATTGGATCCAGAATCCATGGTGGATTGATTTTGTGAGACCATACGAAGGGGAACCAAGGTTGTCGAGGCCAGAATGGGGCAATGAGAATCATTTTGCTCCCCAAACTGCTGGCTTTCTGCAGAAACCTCTGCATCAGAGGAAGTGGAGGGTAGGCATAAAGGAGACCGGGAGGCCAAGCATGCACCAGAGCATCCCTCGCCAACTCCCCTGGTGGGGGAAGCAGAGCGAAGAAATTGTCGCATTTGGCGTTTGAGGGAGAAGCAAAAAGATCGCAACAGGGTTGCCCCCAAACGGCAAAAATCTTCTTCGCTACTTGAAGATTGAGGGACCACTCGTGTGGAGAAAGGATGGTGCGACTGAGCTTGTCCGCAAGGATGTTGGACTTTCCCGGAATGTGCGTTGCTATCAGAAAGCGTTTGGTGGAAATTGCCCATTCCCAGACTCTCATGGCCTCTCGACAAAGGGGGTAAGACCTGGTTCCTCCCTGCTTGTTGATATACCAGACTACGGACATGTTGTCTGTCTGAATCGCAATAGTCCCTGTAGGAAGAATGTGGTGAAGTGCTTGCAACGCTAGGAGCACCGCCCTCATTTCCAGGACATTTATATGCAATGACGTCTCTGTGGGATTCCACGTGCCTTGGACAATCTTTCCCGCAGAATGCCCCCACCGAGGCAAGAAGCGTCCATGGTCACTGTGGCTCGGGAAATGCAGCGCAAAAGGTCTTCCTGCTAGGGGCTCCGGAGAAAGAAGCCACCACAGAAGGGAGTCCCTGCACGCTCTGCTGACCGCAATCGGAGCGTTTAGAGACGAATAAAGAGGAGACCACTGAACTTGAAGGGTCCATTGAAGAACCCGCATGCGTAAACGGGCATGAATTAGAAGCGGGATAGCTGCTGCCATAGAACCTAGGGCCCTCAG
Organism: Protopterus annectens; assembly: GCF_019279795.1. Classification (NCBI taxonomy): domain Eukaryota; kingdom Metazoa; phylum Chordata; order Ceratodontiformes; family Protopteridae; genus Protopterus; species Protopterus annectens. Next base: position 776,588,497 of record NC_056725.1, on the reverse strand, counting down.
GACCGAAGCTGCAGTCGGAGATGGTTGAAGGATTGCTGTCACATGACATCTCAGGCTGACGATACGGTCTGGGGTGAGGAAGGCTCGCATTGATCTGGTGTCTAGTCTTCCTCCTATGAAATCTATAATTTGAGTTGGATTCAGAAAAGATTTCTCCCAGTTGATCGTGATGCCCAGCCTTGGTGCTAGTTGAAGGAAGTAATCCCTGGCTGAGCACAGAAGATGCCTTGATGATGTATTGAATATCCTCTGGATATAAGACGAAGCACCCAACTGTCTGTTGTTATGGACTCCCAAGAAGTCAGGTGCATCGAAAACCGCCCCCCGACTGCCTCCAGAGACGGACAGCCGGGCAACCCTTCAGGGCTGCTGCGTGGGTCTCTCAGAGAAGGGTTCTCTGGACCCAAAATTGCCAGGAGCCCCCCTGCCTCTGGCACGACGACCTCCCCGTCCTCCTCTGCCACGGAAGGACTGGTTATCCGGAGCAGGTTGGGACTGCTGCGACTTCCGGAACCACATCTTCTTCTGTCCCTTTTGGTTCTTAGAGAAGGACCTCTGGGGAGCTGAGAAGCGGACTCCGACGGCAGACAGCGTCTTCCCATCCTTTTCGCTCTGGACTAATGTCTCGAACAGTCTTGCCAAACAAGGCAGAACCATCGAAAGGGGCATTCGCGAAGGTCGCCTTGAAGGGCTCAGCAAAATCACAATGGCGGAGCCAGGCCTGTCGCCTCATGACAAGGCCTGCTCCGCTGGCTCTAGCGGCTCCCTCAGTAGCATGAGACAGCAGCCGCATAGATGTATTGGATACAGATCTGAGAGTGGCCATTCGGTGGAGTAAACCTGTTTATCCTCACTCGAGATGGACTCCGGGGGAGATGCAGCATATTCTTTAATCAGATCTCGCTGCATCCTAATGACATGTGCCATATAGTTCAGCGCTCTCAAGGAGAAGGTCGCTGAACTAAAAACTCGCTTCCCAATGCGATCCATCGAACGGGACTCCTTGCCCGGAGGATGGACGGAGGGACTCTCCTGGGCCAATTCCCTCTTCGTGGCTGCAGCCATCATCATGGCATCTACTGGGGGACCCTTACTCCAGTGGGTGCGGTCTGATGGAGGAGAAAGAATGCGGTCCGGGCGCTTAGGATAGGCTCAATGGTGTCCAGATCCTTCCACGCCCTGATAGATATAAGATCTACCAGGGGTCAGGAGGAGGACACCCAAGAGGTAGAAGGGCCCGCCTCGAATGCCTCCAAGAACACAGACTCGTCCGAAGAAGCCTTGGGGCAGACCACCCCCTGATCCTTAACATCTCCATGATGTCTCCAAATGAGACGCCCTCAGGGGTGACCTAGGGAGCCTTCCCTTCATCCAAGTCCGTGTCTTCAGTGACGGACTCAGGGGAGTCCATGTGCCTCCTCTTGCACTTGCGCCCGAGGTACTTCATCGGGGCTGTCCGAGGAGTACTCTTCAGCAGATGGATGTTCCAAGGGAACCACTTGGGACATCGAGGCGGGCTGTCCCTGGGACCGGCTGGTGGGGCCTGGCCCAACTGCAATGGAGTGCGGGATGGAGCCGTGGCAGGGACCAGGGTCCGGATGTCCTCGACAGTGCCCTTTCCATAACGTTGAAAGCCGAGGGGAGCCAGCTTCTAAGCCCCGAGCCGAACCCCACTCGGATCCGACGACGGATCGGAGTCGGAGCCAAACCATCGGATCCGAGAGACCAGTGTGCTCCGACCTGGACGGAGCCGAAGACACACCAGCTCCCTCGGATCCGAGGCTCGGCCTCGGCTCGAGAGGTCGGGTCCGGCACCAAGCACTCAAGGGATGGGACGGATCCGAGGTGCGCCGACCTATCGGATCCGACCCACCCCGGATCCAAATCTGCACGGCGCCGATAGCTCGAACCCGTGGTATGGGTCGGAGAAGGAGCTAAGGGGCGAAAGGGTCAAGCCCTCCCGGTTGGGGGCTAGAGCACTCCCATTTGCATTTGGGCCTGGATGAATTTCCTCATCATCCGGTCCATATCAGCTTCGCTCATTGAAAAGGTCGATCTAGAGGAGGCCACCGGCGGACCTAGAGAGCCGCCTCGGTGACCTCCTGGAAGGGCTAGCCTCCTCCTCCTCGGGTCCAGGAGAGAACCAAGGGAGTGGAGCCGAGGAGGAGGAAGGCTAGAAGGCACAGGGAGGCCGCTAGATGGAGGAGCCGAACTGGAAGCTTCGGCTCTCCTCTTGTGGTGCCTCTCCTGTGCCTCTCCTTCTGTCTCTCCCTAGAAGAATCCTTCCTCCGGCAACTTTAAGGGAGGTTGAGTCCCAGCCGGAGGGAGAACTCACAGCAACAGGTTGCTGACTGGTGGTGCAGAGGCAAGCAGTATCTGGGGTAAAAGACCCGCCAGCACCAACTTCGACCTCCGCTCCCTTAAAGCCCGGGGTTGAACCCTGCACAAATGGTACAACCAGAAGACAGGTGTTCAACCCCAAGCATGCGACGAGTGTGGCCATCTGCTGGGGACAGCTTATGGCCACACTCACATTTCGAAAAACAGCCTTAGGGCTTCAGACATTACACCTAAGGCCTAAACACACACACACACAAACAAACTACGAAAACCCGAGAAAAATTAACTAAAGAGGGAGGAAAGCCTTAACCACACACAACTCTAACTATATTATTAACAAAAATAGAGAATTTCAACAATTTTCCTGTCAGAAAAACTACACTTATCTCAAACCACGCCAGGAGCTCTAGAATTCCGTTGCTTCTTGAAAAGCGGCAAACGAAATCTGAGGTCAGTCAGGGCTTGGCAAGGGGTTATGGGTAAGAGGGAGGAGCTAGGAGCTCGGAGCCTAAGCTTTTGAATTGCCGGCTCGGATCCGAGATCTGATCCGATACCCACAGGTTGCAGACGAATGAAGTCTGCCTACTTCAGATCAGATGTTTCAGTTCAAAGGAAGGTCAAGCAAGGACCTGCAGCAACAAGGTAATATCCCACGGAGAAAGACGGTCTCCAATAGGGGTCTAAGAAGCAAAATTCCCTTTAAAAAATTCTTAGAAAGTTTCAAAGCAGCAATGGAGTTCTAGTTTTTCCCCACATGGAAATTACAGACTGGAACTTGTTGGACCTTGATTGTTGACAAACTAACACCTTCCTGGAACAAACTAGCCAGACAATCCAAAATGGATAGTAAGGGTGCTATAAAAGGCTCTAAGCCATTAGCAGAAGCCCAGATGGTAAATTGTATCAATTTTTATAAACCCATCTTGTACTTTTTTTTGTGATGGAAGACCTAATGTGAAAAACTGAAGTGGAAAGCCTGACATCTCTGGCCAACATTTGAACATGAGGTTTTCATGTCTTGGTGAGGCTGGCCAGACGGATGATGTAGAAGGTGTGCGAAAAGATCCCGCACCCAGGAAGGGTGTTTCAAGTGAGGCCAAAGAAAAGGGAACCACACCTGAAGGGGCCAGAAAGGGACACTGAGAATTACTGTTGCCTTCACTGGATGGCATTCTGCAGAAACTTGGTTATAAGGGGAAAAGGTGAAAATGTGTAAAGGAGACCCAGGGGACTAAATGTGGACTACACCATCCTTTGGTGAATGTCCATCTCGGGGGATCAAGGCAAAGTAGCTGCTGAACTTGGTGCTTAGGTGAGAAGCCAATAGGTCACAGCATGGCTAGCCCAGGCAACACAAAATCATAGCTGCCACTGACTGGTTGAGGGACTACTTGTGAGGAAGAAAAACAGATCTGCTCAGTTTGTCCACCAAGACAGTGGAACTCCCCAGAATGTGCTTTGCAACCAGAAAGCATTGGGGTGACATTGCCTATTGCCACACCTTCATGGTTTCCCGACATAATGGATATGAATGGGTTCTACCTTGTTGATATACTAGACCACTGCCATGCTGTCCCATCTGGATGGACATCATACACTTGGGGAAGGAATCCTGAAAGGCCTGCAATGCTAGGACTGTCCTCATCTCAAAGACATTGATGAAGTTTGGCATCTGTCATCATCCATGTGCCCTGAACCATCTTCCCCTTGAAATGCCCACCTTAGAAGGGAAGCTTCCATGGCCACTGTGGCTGCTGGGGTGGAAAAGTGAAAGGTCAATGCCAGGTAACTGATGGACATCAACCACCAAATGGCACTTCTGCAAATTGAAGTGAGACATATAGGGAAATGCAATGGTTTATGTAGCACTGACCGCGGAACAGAGAGGGTCCTTTGTAGCACCCTCATATTAAATCTTGCCAGAGGAACCGGTGTAATGGAAGCAGCCACTGATCCTAGAAAACAAAGAATTAGTCTGGTTGGGGGATTTGATGAAGACAAGACTTCTGAATCTTGGTGATGGAGTGAGAGAACCCTTGAATCTGGAAGCTTGGCAATTAGAGATGTCATGTCCAGGTCACATCCTGTGGATTTTATCATCTAAGTTGATGTCAGCTGGCTTTTCCTTAGGTTTATAATGATCCACAAGTGATGAGAAAATTGGAGCAAGATGTCCCTGCACTGGATAAACAGATTCCAAGTGTGTGTGGTAAGGAGTCAGTCATCTAGGTATGGGAACCCTTGCAGCCTTTGATAAGTTGCCACCATTGTTGTGCATCTGGCAAACACCGTGGAGACTGTGGTGAGACTAAACGGCAGTGCTCTGAATTAGAAATGACTCCTTCCTCAAAGTTGGTATCCTCAGTGACTGAATCCTGACAGGGATATAGGTGCTTCCTCTTGCATGACCATTTCCTGTGGCTTTCTCTTGTGGGAGGCTCTGGAGAAGTCTTGCAGCCAGAGTGGGATCTCCCTTGAGGCTTGTCAGGGTTGGCTGACTCTGTCTGGTAGGATGACGGGAAGGAAGAACAGGACCTGGAGGAAGTCATTATGGTGCAGAGTCTGTGTGATAGACCTCCTCTCCTGATCTGGGAAGAACTCTCTTGAATACTTCAAAAGCTAAAGCAGAGACCGGTGCTGAGAAAGACCCCCTAGGATCCTAAGACCCTAATGGAGGAATGTCCCCAGACCAAAGTCGACTCTCCTCCAAAGCCAACATCGGAGATGAGACGTCCAAGATCAAGACATCTAGGGGGAGAGATGGCTCCAAAAACCTTAGAGCTGAACCCGACCCCCTCACCTCGGCCCCAGTCATAGTCGAAAGGGTGAGGAAAACTGTTGGAGCTGAAGCTGACCCTGCTCTCAGCTCCAACAACATTCTCTTTTGCACGCATCACTAGGAGCTGGATTACTGGATCCAATAGGCAGACTGGAGGAGGAGAGACAAATAAGGGAGCTGCTATCTAAATCTGTGTCCTAAGAAATTTCTGCATCATTCTATCGACTTTGATTTCTGAAAGGCTTCTCAACAACTGAAAGGACCTGAATGAAGATGCCTCAGAGGGTGGACTGGAGGAGTGGTGGGTCAGTCTGTCTTGAAGTATGGGGCAGTAGAATCATGGCCTGCCCAGTTATCAGCAAAGCTACCTTGGATTGCTTAGTACTGTGTCTGAAGACATTATACTCTGCAGGTTACATGAAAATGTTTCTGACAAACTTGTTTGACTTGATTTTGTTGCAATGAAACACAGCCTTGAATAAAACAAGCTTAACTGTTTGATATGACACACAAATTATTAACTGCAACACAAGGCACAACATGTACGTCTCACTGCATCAGTTCAAATATTTAGTCATGTACAACATGACATGCCATTACATCAAGTTGATAGCAAGTGACAAAAGTCGTTATGACTGAAATTACCAACATTCAGCATCAGGGTTGCCAGACGTCCCTATTTGGGCGGGACTGTCCCGAGATCAGCAGCCTGATCCAGAGTCCCGCCCTGCCAGTTTAAATCCCGGCCAGCCTCCGCTTTGTCCGTTTTTTTTTTTGATTGGCCCGTATACCTGGCATACGGGCCAATCAAAAATCGCTAAACATGGAGCTTCTTGTGTTCCGCATTAAACATAAGTAGCTCTGTGTTTAGCGATTTTTGATTGGCCCTTATACCGGCATACGGGTCAATCAAAAATCGCTAAACATGGAGCTACTTGTGTTGAATGCGGAACTGCAATGCATTAAACAAGAGCAGATCCGTGCTTAGTGCAGAGCTACTGTTCCGCATTAAAGAAAGACCTTTTTTCTTTTTGGTCTTCACTTGCCGTGAGAGACCTTTTTTTTTTTTTTTTGTCCCTACCTGGCTGGTTGGAAATCTGGCAACCTTGTTCAGCATTTTAACACTGGCTCTGTTGACTGTATTTTTTAATAGATAGCATGCAAAATGCCAGTGATACACTATTTTAATAAATATATATTTTAACAGAAAGACATTAACTTGAATTTAGACATATTTAACAGAACCTACAAGTATAGTGAGTGTATAAATGAAACTTATAACTGACCTCTTATATTATTTATTATACTTTATAATGCACCATCTTCACTAAATTATTGCTATTTTTACTATTTTATATAAAAATTCTACATTAACTCCTGTAACTTTCTTAAAATCATAGACACATTATAAACTGAACACACAGTTTGACTTACTCTGCATGTTATATGCTTTGCTGGTACTATGGATCTAGGCAGACAGGATATTGAAGAAAAACAACCCAATACCTGCTACATGTTTTGATTCTACAAAAGTAACCTTAGCAATGCAATATTTCATCACTTGGATATTATTTTGACTAGAACCTTATTTCCAACAGGTGTCACTGTGACTAAAATCAACAAGTCGTGTTATCATTTGATCTCTGAGTACCCTTAATGTACAAAACACACCACCTTTATGAGAAATATACATCAGGACATGAGTTTTACATAGTTTCTTTAACTGTGCACTGTTTCAAGGGGAGGGGACATTACTTTCACACACAACTATATCTTGATTTCTAAAAATATGTATCTTGAAACAAAGTGTTTTCACCTTATGGTACGTAAAACCATATGCTAGACTGTACTTCACATGCATTGGGCTAAAGAAATCACACCAATATTGTAAGTAGCTCATATGTTTGTTAAAATGTCAGTAAAATATCCTTGTACTATTTTATTAAGCATCATATTCAAACTAATGTTTAATCATTTTTTTTAATACAAAATCTTACATGTTGGCAAATATCAGTGTAACACGTTATCTACTACTGAATCCACTGCCCTTCCTCATTTTTTTTAAATATCTTTTCCCCATATGGCCATGCCTCTGGGTTCCCTCAAATTAGATTCTTCATGCTGCGACACTATCAATAAATTCAGATAGGTGCGTTGTACTATTATTCATTCCTGATAAAATGGGTCGTGATAAGCTCAGATGACATAACTACAAGTGGAACCACAAAATGTGATATAGTAGTCTTATATTCCCCTTAAACCTAAATGCAATCAACATAGGAGGTTTCTAGGCTAATGGCTCTGAGGACCTTACAAGATTAGTGAAGTTTTACCCCTTTTTTAATGGTGCTATTAGTAAACCTGACTCAACACCTGCTACCCCTGCCCAGCAGTCACGCAGGTAAAACCCTAGGGATGAATTTGCGATTTCCCATACAATCACCAAGATTACACCTGAAAAGGGTCAGTGAAGGGCTCTGTTTTAGTAGGATTGGAAGCTTATTCCAGAGTAGGGGGAGCCTCTGGGAGATGAACCTGTCTCTCCAGCAGGTTCTGTTGAGATTGTTAGAGCGGATGCAGTGAATACCATTTGTCTTGCTAATGTGTTGTATTTCCATCACGGCAGGATCCACAGTTGCTCTGTAGGCCAGGCACAGATCACCACCGAGTAGTCTGTACAACACAAAGTATAGTGACAGAGATTTTAGTCTATCAGCATAGGACAGGTGTTGGACACCCTTGAATTTTCTTTGTAAGGTACCTCTGAGGTCTCTCCAATTGTTGGAGGTGCCTGGCAAGGTACATACCAAAGGGTGCATTGTACTGTAGAACTGGTCTAAGGGAAGAGTACAGGGCAGTTATAACCTCTTTTTCTGCAAGCAATGCCCTTATAGATGAGTTGGGCAATCAAGAAGGCTTTCCTTACCACTGTTTAAACATGATGGTCAAAGGAGTGGTTGCTGTCAACCTGTGTGCCCAGATCTCTTACCACGGATTGGGTATTTAAGGTGTTGTTGTTAATGTGGTACTTTGCAGGGATGCCTCCCTCGCTGAAAGGGATGATGCACTTTTTAGCATTTAAATTCAGCCCATAACTTTAGCACCAGTCATTGGTCTGAGTAAGACCTTCTTGGAGGGTGTCAATGTCACTAAGGGATTCAATGATCACACCCAATTTGCAGTCATCTGCAAACTTTGTTACCCACACGCCCTTTGTTTTGGCCTGTACTTCTGAAAAGTAAATTCCAAACAATAAGGACCCCGGCACTGAGCCCTGTGCTACTCCACTGGTTACTGGTCCAAAGGTGGATGAAGAGTCCCCTATTTTAACTTTGTGTATTCTACTGGTAAACTAGTTGTCAACACACCTGAGTATATACTGGTTTACACTCAGTTGGGTAAGTTTATCAATGATACCTGAGTGGGGAATGGTGTTGAAGGCCTTCACCAGGTCTAAATAGGAAGTATGCACAGTTTTGCCTTCATCCAGGGCTTTGGTGACTATCTCAAAGAAGTCCACCAAGATTAGTAGGCACAATCTCAACAAAACCAAACTGGAATAGGTCTAATGTTTGGAGGTCTCAGATATCCTTCTTGATAAGGTCCATGATGATTCTCTCCATGGCCTTGCATATGAGGCTGGTCAGACTTATGGGTCTGTAATTCCCAGGGTCAGCAGAGGAACCACCTTTGTGGAGGGGGATGACAGTGGCAGTTTTCCAATCTGCAGGAAAATACCCAGTGCTTAGACTGTTGGTAAAGATGGTACTAGGAGGTACAGCTAACTCTTGCTTTAAGCAATTTAGGATGCAGACAGGGATGTTGTCTAGTCTCATACAGGCTTTTTTTTTTTTGCCTTGGAAAGGGCAGTTAGGACCTGTTCCTTAAGAGATTTCTGGGGGAGTATACGTAGAAGGGATGTCTTCTGGTATACTGGGGGGAGAAGTTCTACCTGAACCTATCTGGCAGCAGGTTAGCAATATCACCAGGTTCAGTGCATATTGTCTCATTTACAACACGTTCTGGGCAAACTTGGGATTTTCCTTTGAGGTTGCGTACAAAGCTAATGAATGCCTTATGGTTACCCTTAGCTAGGGTGGTCAATTTAGATTCGTAGTTGGCTTTGGATTTTTTCACTAGGTGTCTTATTTGCTTATCTGGGTTGAGAAGGGGGTCCTTTGAGTTTGGGGACTGTCTCATACTGCTTTTACACAGCAGTTTCTTTCTCCTATTATATAGCCTGTTTATGGCGGATGTCCACCTAGCAGGTTTTTTCTTCCTTGAGGAACTTACTTTTAACCAGTCTGGTACAACTGAGTCAATGCAGTTTTGAAGGTGTTTATACAAAGCTTTGGTATAAACCTCACTATAGGAATCCTTGCCATCAGCACGGATAGGGGCTATGACACTAGTAATATCGTCTCATAAAAGATTATAGTTTTGGAGACATTTTTTAGTCTACTTCCAGTTGGGGGAGGGTCAGACTCTATTGTTACTTCTAGTGTGACTGACTTGTGGTCAGATCTCACTGTACACTTGGGGTGGTGCAATGACCACTCATGTTTGAAAGTACCAGATCCAGAATGTTTGAACTCGCTAGGGGGGGTGTTCAATAACTGGTCCAGGCCATTAGAGTTTACAAAATTCAGGAATCTCTGGGGGAGTGTGCTAGTACAGGTGCAGTTAGACCAATTTCTTGACGGGTAGCTGAAGTCTCCCAGGGTGTTTGGTGGTATACTGACGGACTCCAGGAGGTCCAGGTAGGCATTGTGGGTGCCCTGGTTCACAGAAGGGGTACTATAACTTGTGATAATTTGGAGAGGAGGTTTACCAACAGAGAGTTGTACTCTGAGTAGTTCAAGGGACTCAATTAGTTTTACCAGTCTGGAGGAGTATCTGTCTTTAATAAAAATTGATACTCTTCCTCCTTTGGATTTCCTGCTCTTATCTGATGGTCTGAGTGAGTGGAAAGCATTGTACCCTGGTAGGTTTACACTCCTAGTGTTTAGCAACATGACCCTGATGCTTTTTGTGGAATAATGTACGTTGGAAATTTTGTACTTTTTACCTTACCTAAAAAAGGTACTGGGGGAGGCAAGAGCCTTTGCCAGAAGCCAAATCCTAGGATTGACAGGTGAAGACCATCTCTGGCAAAGCATCAAAGTCTATCAAGCATATCATCCCAGGCTGATTTGAACTGGACCCCTTTAGAATGACACCATAAACTAAGCCCACTGTTGAAGTCAATCATCTTTTGCTTGTACTGCAGCATCATCCTAGGTGAGGGTAGTAGGCTGCTTAAGGCTAGGGACATATTTGCCTAGGACACAGAGAGCTCAATCATGTCTCTCTTTATATTCTCCAAAGAGGTACGTCTCGAGTCATTCACACCAACATGTACTATGACAGAGTCATAACAGTACTTGCTGCTGTGAGACTTGAGTGCATGTGTGATGTTCTGGATCCTGGCACCAGACAGAAGGCTAACTGTGACCTTCTCCTTATCCAACCTGGTGAGTGGTACATCAGTGCGTCTCATGATAGAATCACCTATGACTAGTACATCTGGCTTTGTGTTACACCTTAATGGCTTACTTGGTAGGACACTGGCATGTGTGTTTATATGTGTACTGTGTTTATCTGAACTATGTGTGGTGTGCTTGTGTTTGGGAGGTCTCTCTGTTTTTAGGTTTTTAGAGAGGACCTCCACATATGTGGAGTTATGTGTTGGTTGCGTGGTACGCAATGGTGGCGAAATGTGAGTGCTGGCAACCTGCTTAGGGTCAGGTATACCGACTGGTGAGTAAGGGAGCTTTGATTCTATGTTTTGTACATAGATGCACCTCTTGCATGTTAAGTTGTAAAAGAAGTAGGCTGTCAGTGTACATAAGGCAATTGCTACATTGCCTCAGAATGCCTAATTTGACCAGATAGGCAGAAGAAATGGTGGGGTATTGTCCTTTCATAGTGTTAGGTAAAAGGTGTGGTCAGTAACAAGGATCGACTAGAAATGACCAGTTGGGATCCTGTGAGAGGGTAGTCCACTAGTACAGATGAGAAGAACTAGAGAGGGTAGCTCAGAGGCTGTACTGATATGTAGACAGACAGGGAATCACAACCATAAAAATGTCCCACCGGAGAACAGACCACAGCTAAGGGAAAATGTAATGCTCCTATAATCACCAACAGTGATCATGACTGTGAGTTAGTGCATGATAGTGGGAGGCAGTGAGAGTCGCATAGACACGGAGCTTTTAAAATAAACTAAAAAACCCTTACTGGTGGGCAAAATAGCCAATCAAAAGCTCAGAACAGAGCCCTAGACCAAATGAGCTTCAACAGATGGGTCTCTAGCCACACACATCCTGTCACAAAGGTGCAGAGGGGCCCACTCCAGAAAATGTTTGCTGGGGATTAGTACTCAGTTCAAATACAAGCAGAACTAGACACAGCAGAATCTATGGCTTTAATCTATGCTACACAGTACAAGTGCCCAGAACACAAGTTAAATGCAGTGGTTGAAAAACAGGCAAACATTACACTAAAAATGCAAAAATAATCAGCAAAAATAGTGATAATAATTAGCAGGTGCAAAAATGCAATCAATAATGGTCTTATCCTTAGTTGTAAGCCTCAGATGTCTCAGATGCAGATAGAGTACTAGATGGTCACCTAACTCAACCAATGTCGAGAGTCTGGCTTTTTTTATGAGGTTTCTGACAGTTTATATTGTCTTCTTGACCATCTGACTGAGTAAGGTAGCTCAGGCATTAAAGTCTCTACTTCACAGCTACAGAACTTTAGGGTTCAATCCAGACACAGGATTACTGTCTTTGCAGAGTTTAAATATTCTCCTTGTGTCCCCATGGGTTTTCAGGTACTTCAGATTCCTTTCACAGTTTCACAGGATAATAAGTGCAAGGGAATGACTGCTGATGCCCTAAATTATTTGAGGCTGATACTGAATAGCGTCATTACAGGACCAGACAAGTCATGTTTCAGCCTTATCAGTAGGCAGCCTGCTATGTTATCTGGTCCCAACCAATGTAGTGTTCTTGGTTTCAAACTTGTTCTTTGGGAATTTGAGGGGGAGTGTAGGTGTGGGTATGTGATCTGATAGTACTGAAGGGAAGATGGGTGAAGTTTAAGCTAAATCGGTCTGTTAATAGATTGACTATGTGATGTAATTTACTATTAGCTCTGCACAGTGCTGGACATTGTCTCTGAGATTCTTAATATAATTAAAGGATTTGTGGTCATCCCTCACCTGGGTGGCTATTTTGTTTACCTCATAACTGGCTCTGGTTGATTTGATCAATGTACATAATTCCTTGTTTAGTTTAGCAACAGCATTGTTGGCTTCTTGTGAGTCTGATTTATTTTTGAATGCAATATTTTTTTTCTTTTACTGTACAGCCCGGGTATATTTTGATTCCACCGTAGGGGTTTATTTTTGAATTTGGTGTTGTGCTTACATAATGCAGCCATTTCCATGTGCACAGAATTTAGCAGTGAATGATTCCGTGTAAGCAGTAGAGTTGTCAAGATGGAAGAGGCTTTTGAATTTAGCCAGGCCATTACTCAGGTTTAGTTGATGAGCTTTTGAAAATTCTCTGAATAGCCAGGTATTATACGATTTTTCAGGCTTTAGTCTTATGGTGAATGTTACTGAGTTGTGATTTGATTTGACCAGGAAGGATATTACAGTTAGGTGATGACCAAATATGCCCCATATTGGTAGGACATAGTCCACCACTTTGTTGCTCCTGGCTGGGTTGTAGACTAAGTGGTCATGGGAATTTGTATTGATGAAGTCCAGAAATCACTGGACATAAATTTTTAAGGATCTATAAGTCTCCCAAGCTTATGGAAGGGTAGCTGAAATCTCCTAGAAGAATGGTGTTTGGGTTAATACTTAGGTAATCCATATCAACTAGGCAAGAGGTGTGAGCCGAGGAGGACATGGGGGGACCCAATAGTTAGCTATGATATAAGGAGTTTTGTTGAGAGTTGGATGGAAGAATTCCAATTAATTAATGTATCTGACAAATCTGGAGATGAAGTTTTTTTTTATACAGAAAGTCGTTAGTGTCTTTATCTAATGTGTTTGCTTGAAAGGAGTAGAGGTTTTTGTTAAGGCTCCTAGTACTGAGCAGCAATACCTTAATGCCATTAGGATTCTGTTTAGTCATTTTAAACACTTCAGAAGACTGACATTGCCTAAAAAGGCAATTATCTCCCTAAAATATGCTGGATGCCTGACTATTCCAAACTGCCATGGGATAATGTATTTATCCTTCCTTTTGTGGGCCTAGTCATAGATGAAAAGGGTCCACAACTCAGCAAGTTCACTTACCTGATTAACAACTGCATGAATGAATGAATAAAATAATATATAATAAAATATGACTTGCTATCATATGCTGAAATGCCTAATGTTCTGAAAAATCTCTTGAATTCCGTATTTGCATACTGTAAACCATTATCAAATATGATCACATCTGAAACTGAATACACTGAAATTATTTCTTTCAGTACATTAGTCTCAGCTCTGACTCACGGTGGTGGTGCTGCGGTACCGCTGTCGCCTCACAGTAAGACGCTGTCCGGTTCGATTCTCAGCTAGAGCGTCTTCTGCATGCAGACATCCGTGAATGGGCGTACCTTCGTTGAAGGTTGTGCGTCAGGGCTGGTAACTCGGCACGTAAAAATCAACTACCAATCATTAGCAGACCGGAGTTCCGCTGTGGCGACCCCTAACCGGGAAAAGCCGAAAGAAACAACATTAGTCTCAGCTCTGATGCTGTACTTACTAACTGCATGGCCTTAAATTACACCGTAATTAGCACAGGTTAAGCTTACAGTGTCTTGACAATGAAATAAACTTGTTCCCACTTTTACTCATTGATCTTCTTGGAATTAAATAAGAAAAATGAAATCTTCTCATCACTTGGGCTATTACTAGGATAAATACTGCATGTTGTTTCTTATTTCTCATTTACAGCAGAGTCATGAAGTATTAAGTATGAAAGGCATTGCTGTTAAACACTGGGATACTTCAAGCAGCTCTCTGCCCTATGTGTGCTACATACATTTCATTTCTCCCTCCCCGTTTAGCTTTTCACCTTTTACTCTGGTCTGATTCTGCTCTATCTCCTTCAGCATCCTCTTACCGATATTATATCCACTATCCTCTTCTGCCACTTGTTGATATTATCTTCCATATCTTTCCTGTTAATACTCTAACTTTTTCTGGTTAACTTTTAATACTTTCACAGCTACAGCTATTTTAGTCTCTTAAAACATTATTTTACTTACCTTTTGCTGACCTTGACTCTTCCCACACAGGATGTGGCTTGATCTTGCTCATTTTCACTTCGCTACGACTGACTTCCCTTCCTCTACCCTATCCCCATCCTTGGCTTCACTTCCTCTACCCTACCCTCATCCCCACCCACTCCTAACATCACTTCCTTTTTACTGCCCTTAACTTCCCATACTAAATTCTAACCTATAACAGTACTCCTGACTCCTCGCAGCTTCAGCAACTTAAAACCTATCTCAATAATAACCAGTCACCTACTACTTGCTGATCCTCACAACTTCAGAAACTTGACATCTGCTCTACTTGCCATTATATACACCTATCATTACCATGCCTGGACTTAAATTCTGCTCCATAGTACCTCTATCTTCAATTATCACTCTTGCTCCACTCTTTTCATTCACATTACTACCTAATTACAACTACTGCATAAAATAACATACAATATTCTTACTCTTGTCATATTTTAGTGGAGTTTTCATTACTGCTCCAACTTTATTTTCAATGACTCACTTCTCCAAAACTTCTCACCACTCTCTGTCTCTTCATATCCCTGATAATTTGCTTAAGATTAACAGACTATTTCCCATTCACAACCAACATTTGATAGCACGTAGCCAACATCCTATCCCAATTCCACCTCACCTCCACCATTGCTTAGCCTCATCCCTTATGTAAACTAATCAAATGCAATACTCACTTCAGAACCACCTTTTACAAAATTATGTAACAGCCAGTCCAATAAAACAAGAGCCTTAATAAACCATTATTTCATCATCAAGCTGCTAAAAGTAGGCAACATTTAACCAAATCTATGCTGAACACTGAATGCTCAATATTCATGGACTGTGACAATCCAGCATTCTCCCAACCAACAACATTCCAAGGGTAATAACACTAATCATTACAGCAACGATAAAACATTCATAAAAATTGCCTGTCTGAGCATCAATAGCATAAACCAAAAATGGTCAGCCCTGGAAGCCTGAATTTACGATGTATAACCACACATTATGGGAATAACAGTAACCTGGAAAAAAGAAAACCACTGTCCTGCCCAATACATTAATTCTAACTATATCGTACACCTAGACAACAGACAGAAACCCAGGCAAGGTGGCAGGGAAACCATCCTTATTAGCAAGGATCTATTAACTACCACCAAAAAGATAAGCCTTGCATCAGATCAGCAAACCAAAAGCATAACTGGATATTAATGCATCTTGCACATGACCCCCATCTTCAGTAAGCATATTAAAACAACTAATACAGGATGCATTTGTTAATGGGGTATGATACAACTCAATACTAAGAGGCAAGTGTAATGTATGCTATTGCTTCCACTCAACCTCTTAATAAAATGCTTCTGTTCCATAGTTTGGAACAGTCGGTCAAAGAACCTACGAGATTCAACCAACTGACAGGTAATACTCCATTGTTAACCTCATTAGAACCAACTTAAAAGTGAAATACAAAGAAGTCAGTATACTACCTAATACTGATCACTGCCCAATTATTTCTACTTGGCCTTTTAAAGCAAGTAAACAAATCATCTTGTACCGTCTCCTAACCATCATTCTCAGAAACTAAACAACTACAAATTGAGAATACAGCTTTTACCCACTTCTTGGAAACTTTGAGTCAAATTGAAGTCTCCTTCTTCCTAACTGTAAAAAAGAGGTTAAGTGGTAGAAACATCCTTGGCTGGATGGTAGAGAGACAGACTCTGGCACTTTTGGGGAAAGAGCGCTTGGATCCGAGAGTGGAGCTGACTGGGGGGACAGCACACTCCTCATGACCTTGAAGGCACCACGATTCCATTCCAAGGGAGCCCCCGGCTCCGAAGAACCAGAAGACCATCCCTGAAGCAAGGCCATAGGCTCAGAGGCCGATGTAGGTGCAGAGCTGACCCATGCAGATGCCCCGAGACAACTGTCTGACCCGACTCTCCTCTCCGAACCTGACGGGGGAGCGTCGGCCCCTAGACACCTTGCCCGATGATGACACCCAGGAAGTCTGAGCAGAAATCGGTACTGAAGATCCTGCAGCAGGTCTCTGTCCCGAAGTTTCCACTACTATAAAATCCAAGCCCTCTGGCTCCGAAGATGCAACTTCGGTTGGAGGAGGAATTGTCACAGGGGTGGTGATGGTTGCTGGAGTTGACTCCATTCTGGGAGGACTCGACAGGATCTTGGCCAGTGCCGGTGTCCGTAGCAGTCTCTTAACAACCTGCTCCATGTCGTTGGCTGCCAGGCTCCTGGAAGACCGAGAGGATGGAGCCGAGGATCTGGTTGACAGCAAAATGGGTGAATGTAGTACAGACGAGACCGGTTCCAATATGTGTGATCAGCTCCGACTATGACTCTCTATCGGTTCTGAAAGGATCAGTGGAGCTGAAGAGACAGATGTCTTGGGCTGGAAAGCCTTCGGGTCCGTGTTAGATTATTTTGCTTGCTTCTTCGCTGGTTCAGATGCTGGCGCAGAGGAAGAAGCTCTTTTTAATGATTTGTCTGACGTTGGTGATTTAGAGGAAGAACTCTGTTTTCCTTCAACAGCCTCAGCAAAAGGAACTCTGAGCAGACCCCTCACAATATATTTTTTCATTCTTTCCTACAACACTCTAGAACTAAACCCAAGACAAATAGCAGAGGATTCCTGTAGGTGGACAGCACCCAAGCAGTAAACGCAGCTGGTGTGTCCTTACTTTAAAGACGTTTTTTGTGTACATTGGTCACACTTCTTGAAGCCAGAAGGCTTCGGTTCTTTACCATCCTTAGACATGACTAACTGCCAATATTCAAAACTACAAAAAGACAACTTTTGCTAATGGTTTTGACTATAACAAAATCAACTACACTAAAGCACAAAACAAGCTTTTTTTTTAAAACTAACTAGTAACTGAAGGAGACACACACCACAACAGAAGAAAGGGGAAACCAGAGGAGAAGTCTCTAACTTAAACGACAATCTCCTCTGGTAAGAGGAGAAGTCTCTAACTTAAATGACAACTCCCAGCAAGTAGAATAGACGGGAAGGTAAAGGGAAGCCCTCTAACTGAAACGGGCTGATTCAAGGAGTCCTCTAACTTAAACGAACTCTGTGTCCACTAACTTAAACGAACTCTGTGTCAAAGTCAGAGAAAGAAATTTACACAGTAAAATTCACACAAACCTTGAGAAGAGAGGGAGTTTGAACACGAGATAGGGTAGCGGAAAGGCCTAACTAGAAATGATGGCCAGAAATACACAAAGCACAGGAAAAACAAGCAAAATTGACAACAATAAGCTAAAGTAATACTAAATATTCTCAACAGTAGCAAAAGGGAACGAATCACTTTTAAAACAAAGAAACTTTTTTACTTAGCCTGGAGCCTAGTAGGAAACACCCGATCTAGTTTAGCGGAAACAAGATCTGGGTGTTCTTGCCTAAGCATGATCGGATAGGGTATAGCCTTGAGCCAGTGAAAGCTCTCGAGCTTTTGTAAAGGCTGAGTTGGAACCGATGCTAGGTTCTGAACCCAACCAGCAAAGAATGAAGGTGAGACAGGACAACATAACATCAACTACTTAAATCCAAGGATTCCGCCTGGAATGACTAGAAATGACAACCCTCAAATAGCCAGCTACATGAAAGATACAAGTACCTCAAGAAAAGGGCAAGAACTGCTACAAACCTCGCAAAGGCCTCTTTTTTTATAGCCAGCTACACTATACTAGCCTCCAGCTCTAAATATTTCTGGAAAGAGGTAAAATCTTTAACAGGCAGCCTCACTGGTGGCGTACAATCAGCCAAAAATAAAAAGGAAGCTTTAACTTTATTAATGACTACAGAAACTTCGTAATATGCACTGTCAAATACCCAACCAAAGACTATATGAATATAGCACAACACTCTCAAATTCAATCATTCCAACTATGCACCTTAGCAGCTTACAGCCCAAAATTTTACTTTAGGCAACTCACTTAAGAAGTCAAAATAGCTCTTCTCAACATATAAGAGAAAGCCATCCCCGTGCTTGCAAAACTACATCCCTTCATAGCAATACATCTCATTCCTATATGCAACCTCTCCTTAACTACCTTTGTTTTCCCAAAGCATTAAACACCCGCACATCATTTCCCATTCCTTCCAAAAAAAAAAGTAAACTTTAAGGAATAAGATGGTAACAGACCTATAGCAATCATGTGCTTGTTTGTTTGTTTCTTTCGGCTTTTTAGGGGTCGCCACAGTGGAACTCCGGTCCGCTAATAATTGGCAGTAGATTTTGACGTGCTGGCTTGCCGGACCTAATGCACAACCTTCAACGATGGACTATATAACAAAAATCTCTGAAAAAAAACGTGTATACCAACAACTCTGGGATCACATAAACAAATATAGCTTCCTTATTATAAACAACATGGTTTCAGAAATTCTTTCACTGCCATGAAGCATTACACACAGCCACTGATACTATTTATAATAATATGAATGATTCAAAACTAACAGGGAGCCTTGTTCATAAATATGACAAGAGCATTAGGAACAATAAGTCATAACTTTTAGTTATGTACTTACCATAACTTCGGATGTATGGGATCCATCTCGCCTACATTCACAACAGATGGGTTCGGAGCTGATCCATCGGCTCCGACTCGGCAACTAATACACTAGCACGAAGTCTCTCATTGGCTGGGCTACTCCCTATCCCAGGATGCACTACACCTGCTTCCCCA
Organism: Protopterus annectens; assembly: GCF_019279795.1. Lineage (NCBI taxonomy): Eukaryota > Metazoa > Chordata > Ceratodontiformes > Protopteridae > Protopterus > Protopterus annectens. The sequence continues at coordinate 776,569,338 of NC_056725.1, read as the reverse complement.
GATCTTGTTTGTTCGCTTTCATACATTCATGCAAACACAGAAAAATTAGTAGTCACTATAACCAACTAAAGTTCTTCAAGAAAGATCTCCAAGAAAAAAGAGACTACAGCTCCTCTAAATCCGAATGGAAGGGGGAAGGAGGGTGGGTACTTATGAATGTAGGCGAGATGGATCCCATACATCCGAAGTTATGGTAAGTACATAACTAAAAGATGTAATGGGATCCTATCTCGCCTACATTCACAACAGATGGGACAGCGTCCCTAGCACCTACATCCCGGGTGGCTCATTGGAACACACTCCTGAAAACTGTGGAACCAAAGGAAGCTCTGCCTCGAGAAACCACATCCAATTTGTAATGAGAAATGAAAGTGTGCGGAGAAGTCCAGGTTGCCGCAGCACAAATATCATCTATTGATAACTTGGAGTGAAAAGCTACGGAAGTAGCCATTGCCCTGGTAGAATGAGCCTTGACTGGAAAGGGAAGGTCTTTGTTAGCCTGTGAATAAATAAAAATGATACAATCTTTAATCCATCTGGATATGGAGGTTTTTGTTACTGGTTGACCCAATTTGTTCACTGCAAAGGAAACAAACAATTGATTTGATTTCCGCGTTTGAGCGGTTCTATTCAAATAAAAACGCAGCTGTCTATGTACGTCCAATTGATGCAAAGTATACTCTGCGTTATTAGAGAATTCTGGGAAAAAGACAGGGAGTTCTATAGTTTGTTGCATACAGAAAGAGGAGGCCACTTTTGGTATAAATGCAGGGTTTAATTTCAATGAAACTCTATGCTTGTGAAAAATCAAATAGGGAGGATCAGAACAAAGAGCTTGAAGTTCTGAAACTCGCCTAGCAGATGTTATGGCTACTAAAAAGGCCGTTTTCCAAGACAGAAATTTTAAATCACAAGTAGCAGCTGGTTCGAAAGGACGGGCAGTTAGGGCAGCAAGAACCATATTCAAATCCCAAGGGGACAGGATGAGATAAAGGAGGCCTAAGGAGCCAAGCCCCTTTAAGGAAAGCCTTACAAAGTTTGTGAGACATCAATGAAGGTTCAAATGAAGCATGAAAATTAGAGATCGCCGCTAACTGAACCTTAATGGTAGAAACTGAAGAGCCCGACTGAAAAAGGGAGGCCAGAAAATTCAGAACCTCCGATACTGGTGCAGTGAGGGGATCTATACCCTGTTCTTGAGCCCAGAAGGCAAACCTTTTCCATTTACTGGAATAAAGTTTGATGGTGGAAGGTTTATGAGAAGAAGACAGTATGTGGACCACGTCCGGCGAAAGAGCATTGTCTCGGACTAAGGATGGAAGTGGAGTAACCATGCTGCCAACTTCAGGGACCTGAGAGACGGATGAAGCCGTCCTGACTGATGAGTCAACAGGTCTGGCACCGGATCCAGAAACCATGGACCTTCTATCGCATGCCTCTGTAGGAAAGGAAACCAAACTTGACGAGGCCAGTGCGGGGCAATCAAAATCATCTCGCTCTCCATGTAAATGGCCTTCTGTATCACCCTCGGTGGGAGGGGGAACGGAGGGAAGGCGTAGAGAAGACCGGGGGGCCAAATGTGAGTCAGAGCGTCCTGTGGGAGAGTGTGATGGAGAGCTTGGAGTACCAATAGTACCGCTCTCATCTCCAGGACATTGATATGCAAATGTGTTTCCTGGATCTGCCATGTGCCTTGGACCGACCTGTCCAGGTAATGACCCCCCCACCCTACCTGGGAGGCGTCCGTAGTCACAGTGGCAATGGGACGTTGAGGTATGAAGGGTCGCCCCTGGTCGAGATTTGATTGGAGAAGCCACCAATGCAGATCTCGACGGCAACTTTCCGTGATTATGATTAAGTGGTTCAAGGGAAGTTCCTGATAAGACCATTGAACCGACAGTAGCCATTGTAAAATTCGCATGTGAAGTCTGGCCAAGGGAACTAAAAGTATGGTCGACGCCATCGAGCCCAACAGTTGTAGGATCCGATGGGCCGGGGCTCTTTGTAGGGGAGACAGGATTTGACTTGATCTTGTAAGACCTGAATTCTTGCTGCCGGTAAATAGGCGCATTCTTTTTGTGTCTAAGTCTGCGCCTATGAAAGTAATACGCTGAGATGGCTGTAGTACAGATTTTTGCAAATTGAACATGATCCCCAAGAAACGGCCCAAGGTGAACGTGGCTCTGAGCGCTTGGAGTAGTAGATGCTCGGAGGTGGCAGTAAGGAGCCAGTCGTCTAGATAAGGAAACACCTGGAATCCCAGACTTCTCAGGTGAGCAGTTACCACTGCCAGACACTTGGTGAACACCCTGGGGGCTGTGGTGAGACCAAAGGGCAGTGCTCGGAATTGGAAATGACTGACTCCGAGGCGGAAGCGTAAATGTCTCCTGGACTCTTGAGCTATGGGAATGTGATAGTAAGCGTCCTGGAGATCTATGGAGCACATCCATGCATCTTCTTCCAGCAAAGGAAGAATAGATTGAAAAGTGACCATTCGGAATTTGGACTTCTTTACGAAACGATTCAATGAACTGAGGTCCAAAATGGGCCTGAAGTCCCCTGTCTTTTTTGGTACCAAAAATAATTTTGAGTAAGTTCCTGATCCGATCTGGTCGATGGGGACAGGCTGGATGGCTCTTTTCTAGCAGCTTTGAAACCTCTAATGCTGCCTGATCCCGCTGACTGGGTGGTACGTCCGGGATTTCCCTTAAAGAAAGGGGGGGTTTGTTGAAGGGGATGATATATCCTCCGGTAATAATGCGAAGCACCCACTGATCGCTTGTTATGGTTTCCCAAGCTTGTGGGTGCGCCGCAAAGCGACCCGACTGGCTCGGAGTTGCACAGTCGGGCAACAACTCAGGAACGCTGGTTGTATGAAGAACCACGAAAGGAATCGCGGTCTCCAGAGTTACGGGGGCCTCTGCCACCTCTGGGGCAGCGTCTTCCAAAATTCCCCGCCTCTGGAGGGAATCACTGGGTGGAGTACGGAAAGACTTTTGAGATTTTCTAAACCACATTTTCCCTCCTCTCCCAGCCTTGGGGTAAGGCCTGGAAGGAGCGGAAAATCGGGCCCCAACGGCAGTCAAAGTCTTGCCCTCCTGCTCGCACCGAGTTAGTGTGTCCTTCACCTTGGGTCCAAACAAAGATGACCCATCAAAGGCGTCGGCGAAGGAAGACTTGAAGGCCTCCGTGAACGAACACAAGCGTAACCAGGCTTGTCTCCTGAGGGCAACGCCTGTTCCCGCTGCTCTACTCGCCCCTTCGGCCGCATATGAAATGAGCCTCATGGACGAGTTAACAATAGAAAAGAGGGTAGTCATCTGTGCGCCAACAGTCAGGGCCAGCGCCTCAGGTAGGTTACCAACAAGAGAGTCATTTAGCTCTTTGAGAAGATCCCTTTGGAGCCTCGTAAAATGACATAAGTAGTTCAGCGACCGTAAGGTAAAGGCCGCTGAGGACAGGGTACGCTTCCCGTACCTATCCATACTCCTAGAATCCTTATTAGGAGGATGAATAGACGTCGAAGCCTCTGCCACGTCCTGCTGTGTGGCAGAAGCCACCACCAAAGCATCTACAGGCACACCCTTTGTGAGAAATTCCTTCTGGGGGGGGGCTGACAAAAATTTATTGGGCCTCGCAGGCACCGGTTCCACAGAATCAGGGTGTTCCCACACCCTTCGAGAAACCAAATCAAGGAGTTCATCGAAGGGCGGAGACACCCAGGAGGCGGAAGGCTGGGCCCCAAAGGCCTTGAGGAAGACTGACTCCTCAGCTGAAGGGGTTTTGGCTTGCCAGTCACCTCTCTGTCTCAGAATCTCCAAGATATCTGAGAAGGAGATATCATCCGAAGATGATTTGGGGGACCCTTCTGCGTCATCGAGGTCAGTAGTCGATGTAATAGACTCATCTTGGGAGTCTACGTGCTTCCTCTTACACAATTTCTTCCGTGGGGGTTCGTCTGAAGCAGTTTCGGACGGACCACCCGGAAGAAGGAACCGGATGGGGGTATCCTCAGGCCCTGGGGCCCCGCTGCCGGGGGGCTGCAACACAACAGAGGCACCAGTCTCCAAATCTAGGGACGGTGAGGTAGAATCTTGCTGAACCGGCAAAGGCATGGCCAGCGCGCTCCTCATGGCCTCAAAGGCCGGACCTCCAGAATCCAAGGAGGTCACTGGTCTAGAGGCCACGATGGCACTAGAATTCCAGCAGCCGATGCTCCGAGAGGAAGACTAGGCACCAAGCACCCAATCCCAAAGTATTCCCTCGGGCCCGGCTGAAGAGGTCGCAGTACCAAACCCTGAACCCGAGGACAGGGTAGGAATCACAGTCGGAACCGAGAGACCTCGAAGGGTTCTCTGCTCCGACCGTATGGCTCGCTTTGCTCCACCACCACCGACTCCAACGGCTCCGAGGAGGTTGGAGGAGGAATCGAATGTGTTGGAGGGATCGGCTCGAAGCTAACTGTGCTGGAGCCGAGACCAATTTAGTAAACACTGGAGATTGGAATAGCCTCTGTAAAACCCTATCCAGGTCCGAATCTGAAAGTCTCGATGATTTAGAGGAGGTAGACAATCGAGAAGACTTTCCTCTCGGCTCCGAGAGAAGGGGACCGGCTCCGAAATGGCTCCAATGCTATCGGCGCCGACTCCACCACAGCATGGACCACCATCGGCACCGAAGGAGCCTTCTCCGGAGCCGAGGGGGAAGAGTCTGAGCTGCACACTTCCACCGGCTCCGAAGCCATTGGAACCGATGGAGGTGATTCACCTCTCGATACTCCAACCTGCGGCTCCGACAGCAATGGAGCCGAGGTAGGAGGTATCGAGGCAGACCCTTCGACCCTCGGCCCCGAAGTCAGTGGAGCCGAGGAAGAAGAGGTCAATTTTGTCTTTTTAGAAGTCGGCTCCGACGGACTTGTCGGAGCCGACGATCTTTTCTTTTTGGAAGCAACAGGTAGATCTAAGGCTTCCTCAAAGGAAGGCTTGATATGCCCTTTCAATATTAATTTGTTTTTGCGTTCTTGAAGAACTCTAGATGAGAACGCATGACAGACGCTACAAGTCTCTTGCAGATGTTTCGGCCCCAAACAATAAACACATATTGAATGACTGTCTGTAATGGACATTTTATATTTGCACCGAGTGCATTTTTTAAAACCTGACTTTTGTTCCTTAGACATGATATAGGCCACAACAAGTACAACTCTAAGGAAATACTACTCTATCACCACAAGTATAGCACTACACACAAATTGCGCCAACTGAAAAGCGCGAGACACACTGACGCGAGTACTGGTGACAGTTTACCTCACAACAATTGAAACAATTAAACGGCCCAAAGCCCTCTAATTTAAACGGGCTTTGCCCGAAAAACAACTAACCAAAGTAAATAAAAACCAATTAGCACTCAAAGGTAGGGCAAAGGCCCTCTAACTTAAACGGGCCTTGCCCGACTGAACAAATTAAATTTCTGGAAACAAGCACTCAACAATCAGAAATAACAAGAAATAGCAAGAAATAGCTGTTAAAACAGCTGTTTGGTTAATATGGACAAAAAATTCCCTAGGTCAAGGACCAATAAGGTAAAAATAACCACTTAGCTCCAGCCAAGTCGAGACCACGTCCAGCTTGTTAAGCGGCAAACGAGATCTGGGGAAGCAGGTGTAGTGCATCCTGGGATAGGGAGTAGCCCAGCCAATGAGAGACTTCGTGCTAGTGTATTAGTTGCTGAGTCGGAGCCGATGGATCGGCTCCGAACCCATCTGTTGTGAATGTAGGCGAGATAGGATCCTATTACATCCTGCTCCTTTACAAATGTAGTAAATCGGCCAAAATACAGTTAGATGACTTTAAAGTCAGCTTCAAAACAGAACATTCTAAAGTACACCTAGGAACCTGTCTTTCATCTGAAGCCACAATTAACATAGAAATTCTACATGGATCCAGTTTTGGACCACCATTATTATCCCTATTAATTAATGATATATATGGTACACTGTTTCAAGGCCTAAATTACGCTTAGAAACTATGTCAGTAAAACACTGAAATACGGAAATACATCTGATGACCTTCCCCAACTCAACTAATGTCTTTAGAAAACACAAGTGGAAAAAAACTAAGGGTAATGCTGCTCAATGCCAGAAGTCTAAACCTCAAGATGCACGCCCTCGAAGCCCTCCTCAGTATGGAGAACATCGATGTCTGTGCAGTGACTGAAACCTGGTTCAAGGCTCCTGAGAGCACCCCAGCACTATCAGGTTTTACCTCATATCATGCTTTCCGGCCCCAAAACTTGGACCGAACCACAAAAGGAGGGGGAGTATCCATTTTCATCAAAGATACCCACACCTCCAGGTTAGTGGCAACGCATAAGCATCGGAGACTATCCAGGTGCAACTAACCATAGGCAAAACTGCCTTACAGTTTGTAGCATGCTACAGACCACCCTCTCAAACTCAGGAACCCCACACAGCCTTCCTGAAGACACTGGAGAGTATGAATGTCTCTCCAAATACCATCATTTTGGGAGACTTCAACTACCCAAACATAGACTGGGAACATTACTCAAGCCCCAACACCCTAGCCCAAAGGTTCCTAGAATTCATAAACTCAAATGCAATGGAACAACTAGTCACCATTCCCACAAGAGGAGACAATATACTAGACCTGATCATCACAAACATGGGGACAAAATGCTCCACACCGGAAGTATATCCCTCTTTGGTAAGATCAGACCATAAATTAATCTCACTGGAAATCCACATCTCGCCCCCACCCCCTGCACAAAAGACCAGAGTGAAGAACTTCTCAAAAGCCAACTTCACACTTCTTAAAACTGAGGTGGTATCCTTCAAGGCCCCTGGGCCAGTGGAAACCACAACCCACACTGCTGAATCCTTTGCAAATGCCTTCTATGGGCACCTTCAAGAATGCATGGATAATGCAATCCCAAATAAAACCAAGACCCATTCCCCCAAAGGCAGGCGCCCGGTCTGGTGGACCCCAGCCATAAACAAACTTTACAACAGGAGGAGGAAGCTACTACATGACAGAGCAAAATCCCTAAAAGGGAAGGCATCTCTGATCAGTACTAGCAAAAAACTACGATCACTCATAAAATCATCCAAGGCCAACTTTGAGAGAAAAATCGCAAAGACACAAAAAGACAATCACAAGGCCTTCTTTAGCTATGTTAGAAACCTGGGTGGAAACTCCCAGATATGCTCAGAGTTAGTCCAAAATGACACAAAATACAATGAACCCACTGACATTGCCAACATTCTGGCAGACAGGTTCAGTGCAAATTTCTCCTCCCCCTCCTCCCCAAAAGGATAAAAAACTATCCCAGCAGAGTGTAGCCTCCCTAACATCTCAGATGCCCAGGTGAGAGCCGCCCTCTCTAAAGCTAAAAACACAGCATCAATGGGAACGGATGGCGTCCCGGGCTGTGTGCTACATGAACTCCAAGAAGAACTAAACCCACACATAAGGCTGCTGTTTAATCTTAGCCTTACTACAGGATACGTACCCAAAGAGTGGCGTACGGCAACAGTGGTCCCACTTCACAAAGGCGGTGCTTCTACGGACCCTGGAAATTACCGCCCCATAAGCTTGACGAGCCTGGTCTGCAAAGCTATGGAGAGGATCATTATGGAACTCATAAACAAAGACATTTGGGACCTACAGACATTGGATCCTACCCAATTTGGCTTTGTCAAGGGCAGATCCTGCCTTTTGAACTTGGTCGACTTTTTTGAAACAGTCACTAAGGCCTTTGATGAGGGTAAGGCAGTTCACACAGCCTACCTTGACCTTGCAAAAGCCTTTGACACAATACCCCACTCGGGCGTCATAGACAAACTCACCAGCTTAAATGTAAACCCATATGTCACAAGATGGGTTGCAAACTGGCTCAAGGACAGAACCCATAGGGTCAGAGTTGCTGGAGCTATGTCAGACTCTAAGCCAGTCACAAGCGGTGTCCCACAGGGCTCAGTCCTGGGACCCCTCTTGTTCGGCATTTATTTTTCCGAGGTATAGGCAAACATAGGAGGATTGTGGCTGACAAAGTTCGCAGATGACTGCAAACTGGGCACCATAATTGATACTCCAGCGGACACAAAGAACTTCTCAAAAGTCGACTTCACACTTCTAAAGACTAGTGTGGTCTCCTTTCAGGCCCCCGAGCCGGCGGAAAACAATACTCAAGCCGCTGAATCACTTACAAACGCCTTCTACCAGCACCTGCAGGACTGCATGGATAAGGCAATCCCAAGCAAAACAAAGACTCTTTGTACCAAAGGCAAGCGTCCAGTCTGGTGGACCCCAGCCATAAACAAACTCTACAACAAAAGGAGGAAGCTACTACAAGATAGAGCAAAATCCTTAAAAGGTAAGACACCCTTGATCACTATAAGTAAAAAACTAAGAGCTCTCATAAAATCATCCAAAGCAAATTTCGAGAGAAAAATAGCTAAAGACTCAAAAGACAATCATAAGGCCTTCTTTAGCTATGTTAGAAACCTAGGAGGAAACTCCCAGATATGCTCAGAACTAGTTCAAAATGATGTGAAGATTACTGATCCTACAGACATTGCCAACATACTGGCTGACAGGTTCAGTGCAAACTTCTCCCCTCCCCCAAAAGGAGAGATATCTATACCAAATGAGTGCAGCCCCCAAACATCTCCAGCGCCCAAGTGAGAACTGCTCTCTCCAAAGCAAAAACACAGCATCCATGGGACCCGATGGTGTCCCCGGCTGTGTGCTCCACGAACTCAATGAGGAATTAAACCCACAGCTAGGACAGCTGTTTAATCAAAGTCTTACCTCTGGATACGCACTCCAGGAGTGGCGCACTGCAACTGTGGTCCCACTTCACAAAGGCGGTGCCTCCACAGACCCTGGAAATTACCGCCCATTAGCTTGACAAGCCTTATCTGCAAAGCCATGGAGAGGATCATAATGGACCTCATAAATAAAGACATAGGAATTTGCAGACTTTGGATCCAACCCAGTTTGGCTTTGTCAAAGGCAGATCATGCCTTTTAAACTTGGTTGACTTTTTCAAACAGTCACCAAAGCCATTGATGAGGAAAGGCAGTCCATACAGCCTACCTCGATCTGGCTAAGGCCTTCGATACAATACCCCACTCGGGTATCATTGAAAAACTCATCAGCTTAAATGTTAACCCATACATCACAAGATGGGTTGCAAACTGGCTGAGTGACAGAACCCACAGGGTCAGAGTTGCTGGCGCCATGTCAGACTCAAAGCCTGTCACAAGTGGTGTCCCACAGGGCTCAGTCCTGGGCCCACTCTTGTTTGGCATCTACTTTTCCGAAGTACAAGTAAACACAGGAGGGTTATGGCTGACAAAGTTTGCAGATGACTGCAAACTGGGCGCCATAGTAGAAAACACATCTGACACAGATATCCTTCAGAAGGGTCTCACAGAAACGGATAACTGGTGCCAGAGCCACGCCTAAAGTTAAATGCCAAAAATGCATAGTCATACCCTACGGAAACAACAAGGTTACCCCTAGCTACCAAATAGGTGGCAATCCACTGAGCACAGAAGAAGTTATCAGGGACCTGGGGACCCAGGTTGATAGTAGTCTGTCATTCGACACCCATGTAGCTAAAGTAGTTAGGAAGTCCTTCTACATTGCCCACCTTATCATGAAGGGATTCTCATCTAGATCAAGGGAGGTCATAGTCTCCTTTACTCATCACTCATCAGACCAATGATTGAGTACAATGCCCCATTCGGAATGTATCTGACCCGACACTTGCAGCAGCTGGAGAGGCCACAAAAGTTCCTCACCAAAAGGATAAAGGGTCTCAAAATCTGTCCTATGCTGCCCGACTGAAAGAACTCCAGCTCTATTCAGTCGCCACGCTTGCTCAGAGGTGACCTTTGCCTAACATACAAGGCCATGTCAAACCCAGATTTGATGAATATGCTTCACCTCAAAAATCTAGATCCATCAGAGCCACAAGGGCGGAGACTTAAACCTCGACACGGCTATTAATAGGACGTGCTGGAGAGATAGATTCATCACCCAAAGACTCCCTATGCTGTGGAACAAAATCCCGGTACATGTGAGGCAGAGCACCTCGCTGGCCTTGTTCAAGAGAAATCTTGACCAATGGATGGGAGATCGCAGATATACCCCAGGAATTACCTCAGTGTCACTGCTCGACAGAGGCACAGCAAAATAATGGGTATAGTTCCCCATACTAAAGGGGTGGCGTAAGCCACAAAACAATGGGCTAGGCTTATAAATGCCCTCGGGCAGATAGCCTAGTATGAACCTATGAACCTATGAACAAACATCCTTCAGAGAGGCCTCATAGAAACGGATAATTGGTGCAAGAGCCATGGCCTTAAGCTGAATGCCAAAAAATGTATAGTCATACCCTTTGGGAAAAACAAGGTACCGACAAATTACCACATAGGTGGTAATCCATTAAGTACGGAAGACGTAATCAGGGACCTAGGGACCCAGGTTGACAGTAACCTCTCATTTGACACTCACATTGCCAAAGTGGTTAGGAAGACCTTCTATATTGCCCACCTTATCATGAAGGGTTTCACATCTAGATCAACAGAGGTCATTGTGCCCCTGTACTCATCTCTTATCAGGCCAATGATTGAGTACAATGCCCCATTTGGGATGTATCTCACCCGACACCTGCAGCAGTTGGAAAGACCCCAAAAGTTCCTCACCAAGAGGATAAAGGGTCTTAAACATATGTCATATGCTGCCTGACTGAAAAAACTCCAGCTCTATTCAGTCGCATACCGCCTACTCAGAGGTGATCTGTGCCTGACGTACAAGGCCATGTCCAATCCGGAATTAATGGACATGCTCCACCTCAGAAAATCCAAATCCATCAGAGCCACGAGAACAAGAGACTTAAACCTCAACACAGAAATAAATAGGACGTGCTGGAGGGACAGATTCATAACCCAGAGGCTCCCTACACTCTGGAACAGAATCCCAGTCCATGTTAGGCAGAGCCCCTCACTGACTCTATTCAAGAGAAATCTCGACGAGTGGATGGGAGATCGTAGGTTTACCCCGGGGGTCATCTCTGTGTCACTACTAGACAGAGGCACAGTAAACTAAACCCTAAAAGGGCGTAGTATTCTCATCCTAAGGGGTGGTGAAAGCCACACACACTCTGGCTAGGCTTATAAATGCCCTAGGGCAGACAGCCTAGTACGAACCTATGAACATCTTATGGGTCTATATCACGCAGTTGAAATTCTGTAAGTTCAAACACGATATGTTTGAACCTAAATGTTCGAACTTACAGAATTCCGAATAAGAAGTTATGTACCTACCATAACGTTCCATGTTAGTTGTCTTCTTCTCGCCTTCTTTCTTGCTGGATGGGTTCGGAGCCGATCCTCGGCTCCGACTCGGCCAATACTAAAGCTCGAGAGCTAATTCCACCGGCTCGAGGCTCCCCTATATCCCACAATGCTAGGCGGTAACTACTCAGATCTCGTTTGATAGCTATACCAAGCAATCCTAGTCTCCATAGAATGGAGTAGGGAAACCCACCTCAAACAATCTGCGTAAAGGAAAGGCAGACCTCAGTAAAGATAGAAGAGGTGGGAGAATGTGTGGGAGTAACAACTTTCGGAAGAAAAAAACACAAAAGAATTCCGGTCGGTCTGTCCAGGCTTGGGGGAAGGAGGGAGGGACGCAAGAAAGAAGGCGAGAAGAAGACAACTAACATGGAACGTTATGGTAGGTACATAACTTCTTAATGTTAAGTTGTCAATCTCGCCTTCATTCTTGCTGGATGGAACCGCGTCCCTAGCACCTTATCCCGGGTGGCCTATCGAAACAGACTCTTGAGAACAGTGGAACCAAAATTGGCACGGCTTCTGGAAACCATGTCCAATTTGTAATGTGAAATGAATGTATGAGGAGAAGCCCAGGTGGCTGCTGCACAAATTGAATCTATTGGCAACCTGTCCTGAAAGGCTACGGATGTAGCTAATGCCCTAGTTGAATGAGCTCTAGGTCTTGAGGGTAGTTTTTGATGTCTGATCTCATAGATGAAGGTAATTGTAGACGTGAGCCATCTAGAAAGGGATACTTTAGTGACTGGAAGGCCCAATCTACCTTCTGCATATGACAGAAACAATTGATCAGATTTCCTGAATTGCTTAGTCCTGTCTAAGTAATATCTCAGTTGGCGATGAACATCCAAAAAATGCAGCTTTTGTTCTGACCTATTTGAATAGTGAGGGAAAAAAACGGGGAGATCAATAACTTAGTTTAGGTTAATTTGAGAAGAAATTTTAGGTAAAAAGGATGGATTAGTACGGAGGGATACCCTGTCTTTGTGAAAAACTAAGTAAGGAGGACGACTGCAAAGAGCATGGAGTTCAGATACTCTTTTCGCTGAAGTTATAGCTACCAGAAAAAGTGTCTTCCAAGAAAGCAACTTCAGAGAACATGAAGCCGCCGGTTCGAAGGGGGAAGAATTAAAGATGCCAGAACCAAGTTCAAATCCCATTGAGGCGGGGGGTCTTTGATTGGAGGTTTGAGAAGAAATACACCCCTTAAGAAGGCTTTACAGAGTTTGTGAGCCATGATGCTGGATTCTGAGACACCAACATGAAAATTTGATATGGCAGCCAATTGAACTCTAATGGTTGATGCAGAAGATCCTAAATGAAAGAGTTCTGCTAGAAAGTCTAAAATAGACTGGATAGGTGCAGTAAAGGGATCTATGTTTTTCGATGATGCCCAAAGGGAAAAACGTTTCCATTTGATAGTATAAATCTTCCGGGTAGAAGATTTATGAGAGGCTATCAAAATATCTCGGACCGATCGAGATATTGAGGGAAGCCTGGCTAAGGTTGGAATCGGAGAAACCACGCTGTGAGGTTTAGGGAAGACAGAGATTGGTGCAGCTGACCCGATTGATGGGTAATCAGATCTGGTACTGGGTCCAGATGCCAAGGCTGCTCCAAAAGGTAACGATGAAGAAAGGGAAACCATATCTGTCGAGACCAGTAAGGGGCAATGAGGATCATTGTCACTCTCAAGGCGATGGCTTTCTGAATTAGTTGAGGTATCAGTGGAAAGGGGGGAAAGGCATACAGAAGTCCCCGGGGCCAAGCGTGGACTAGAGCGTCTCTGGTGGGATGGCCTGGTAACGGGAAGAGAGTGAAGTCGTGACACTTGCTGTTTTGGGGGGTAGCAAAAAGATCGCAGCAAGGTTGGCCCCATCTTAGGAATACTTCTTCTAGAACTGACTTCTTTAGACACCACTCGTGTGGCATGAGAATTGCTCTGCTCAATTTGTCTGCAATAACGTTGGATTTCCCGGGAATATGCGTTGCTATCAGAAAACGCTGAGAAAAGATCGCCCATTGCCAAAGTCTGAGTGCTTCTCGACATAAAGGGTATGATCTGGTTCCGCCTTGTTTGTTGATGTACCACACTACGGACATGTTGTCCGTTTGAATTGCAATAGTCCCCTTGGGAAGAGAGTCGTGAAGGGCTTGCAATGCTAAAAGCACTGCTCTCATCTCTAAGACATTTATGTGCAAGTGGCACTCGAAAGGTTGCCACGTGCCCTGGACTGTCCTGCCCTGATAATGCCCCCCCCACCCGATCAGGGAGGCATCTGTTGTCAGCGTGGCAACTGGGGGGGGGGGGTGAAGGGTCTTCCTCGGAGAAGTTGAGGTGATGTGATCCACCAAGACAGTTGATTCTTGCATGCTTGAGTTATCAATATGGTATGGGACATCGGGAGTTGTTGAAAGGACCATTGAGTAAAAAGCATACACTGGAGGATCCTCATGTGAAAGCGAGCTAAGGGGAGAAGGGGAATAGCTGCTGCCATGAGTCCTAGTACCTTCAACACCAGTCTGGCTTTGACTTTGACACATTGTAAGAGAAGGGACACTTGGTTCCGAATGTCTAACACCCTCTGCTCTGTGAGTCTGGCTGAAAGGGTCTGTGTATCTAAGGTGGCCTATAAAATAATAGACTGACAAGGCGACAAGGCAGATTTTTCGAAATTTATTGAAATGCCTAGAGCTTGACAAGATTGAATGGTGAAGTCCCTGGATAGGAGAAGCTGATGTCTGGTGGTGGCAGTAAGGAGCCAATCGTCCAGATATGGAAACACCTGGAATCCTTGACGTCTCAAGTGAGCCGTGACCACTGCCATGCATTTGGTGAACACCCGGGGGGCTGTAGTGAGACCAAAGGGCAGGGCCCTGAATTGGTAGTGACTGGCTCCCAGCCTGAAGCGGAGATATCTCCTGGAGCGTCTGTTCATTTTGATGTGGTAGTACGTGTCCTGAAGATCTATCAAGCACATCCAATTGTCCTGACCCAAGAAGGGTAGAATGGACTGTAGCGTGACCATCCGGAATTTTGTTTTCTTGACAAACTTGTTTAAGTAGCTGAGATCCAGTATGGGTCTCCAGTCCACTGTTTTTTTTGGTACCAAAAAGAATGTGGAGTAGATTCCGGATCCTTGCTGGTCTGCCGGGACTGATTGGATGACTCTTTTTGATAGCAGCTTCGAAATTTCTAATGCTGCTTGTTCCCTTAGACCGGGTGGAATGTCTGGAAGGGATCTTTTTGGTTGGGTTGGAATGTGAATGAAGGGAATTTTGTAACCCTCGGATATGATCGACTGTACCCATTTGTCTTGAGTAAGGGAAAGCCAGGCTTTTGGGTACAGTGATAACCTTCCCCGACTGCCTCCGACGGGGGACAGCCGGGCAGCCCCTCAGGGGTGCTGAAAGGGTTTGTCAGAGAACATTTCTCTGCTACCCTGGTTTTGCGGACCTCCTCTGCCTCTAGGGCGGCATCTATTATTATTCCCCTCTGCCTCTAGAGGGAATCGGCCTTGTGCGTCAGATGAGACTCCCTGGGATTGTTTGCGGAACCACATCTTTCCTCCCCTTTGACCTTTGGGATAGGGTCTAGAAGGGGTAGAAAAGTGGACTCCTACAGCAGAGAGAGTCTTACCTTCTACCTCGCACCTGGTCAATGTATCCTTCACCTGTGGACCAAACAATGATGATCCATCAAAGGGAGAGTTGGTGAAGGACGCCTTGAAAGGGTCCGCAAAGTTGCATAGCCGCATCCAGGCGTGCCTTCGTAAGGCAACACCTGTGCCTGCGGCTCTACTCGCCCCATCTGCTGCGTATGAGACCAGCCGCATGGAGGAGTTAACAATGGAATTTAGGGTTGCCAACTGTGAGTTCATTGTGTCTTTGAACCCCTCAGCTGTAGGATCCTTCATCAGTTCACCCATATCCTTGAGTAAATCTCTTTGGAGACGTGTGAAGTGGCATAAGTAGTTCAGCGACCGCATTGAAAAGGTTGCTGACGAGAACATCCGCTTGCCGTACCTGTCCATGGTCCTAGATTCCTTATTAGGAGGATGGACAGGAACCGAAGGATCAGCTAACTCCTTCTTTGTGGCTGCAGCCACCACCATGGCATCAACAGGGACACCTTTGGATAAAAACTCTTTGTCTTTGGGGGCAGTAATAAATTTGGATGGTCTCCTCGGGGTGGGTTCCACTGAGTCAGGAGCCATCCAAGCCTTCCTTGCTACCACTTCCATAAGGGGGTCAAAGGGAGGGGACACCCAGGAGGTAGAAGGGCGAGAACCAAACGCCTCAAGATACACTGACTCATCCTCCGAAGGATTAAGGGCTGACCAGTTCCCCCTCTGTTTGAGGATTTCAAGGATGTCAGCAAAGGAGACATCCTCAGAGGGGGATCGAGGGGACCCTTCGGATTCCTCTAAGTCAGTGTCAGAGGTGATAGACTCAGGGGAGTCAATGTGCTTCCTCTTGCACTGCCTCTTCCTTGGGGGATCTCCTGCAGGGTCAGGAGAGACCTCGGAAGAGGAGGAAATTCCCAATGGGGAATCTTGAGGAGTTGGCTCTCTGTGGTGTGGGACAAGGGGGTGAGTAGAGATCACCGCAGGCACTGTAGATGGAGGGGCTGAAGGAGCTGACTGTGGGGCAGAACCTGGTTCTAGCACGCTCCGCATGACCTCGAAGGCACCCCTGTCAGGCAAGGCCCGAGGCCCTCGTTCCGAAGAGACAAGGACCTCCCCTGGCACCGACAGAGACGGCTCCGAAGCCGATGTCGGAGCCGAACTCACCAGCGCCGAAGCTCCGAGAGGGAGAGCGGGGTCGGACAAGGGTCCGATGCCACTCGCCCCCTCGGAGCCGACGAGGGAAGCTCGGCGCCGAGATCCCTGCAAAGAGAAGATTGGGGCAGATGATGGAGCCGAAATGGAAGGTATCGGATCCGACGCACCGACAGTCATGGCTCCGACAAGCCTTGGCTCCGAACTCGAAGGAGTCGGAGGAGGAATGTAATGGGGAACGGGAATAGCCACTGACTGGTGAGTCGGGCTATGCAGCATTTGGGCCAGTGCCTCGGACTTAAGAAGTCTACTCACCACCCTCTGCAAATCATGGTCTGATAATCTGGAAGACCGAGAGGAATGAGATTTGTGACTTCGCGCCGAAAGGAGAGGAGATCCTGGCGCCGAGTGCACGGATCCGATAGAGGGGAACGTGGACCTCTTTCTCGAATGTGGCTCCGATAAGGGTATCGGAGCCGAGAAAGTCTTATCAGCCTCGGCTCCAGCCGGAGCCGAGGCAACAGTATGAGGCTTAGAAACATCGGCTCCGGCCGGAGCCGATGTTGAAGCCTGCTTAGACTTCTCAGCAGTCGACTCAAGAGCAGGAGCCGACTGCTTGGAAGTTTTTGAAGGCTTCCCCGACACAGACTGAGTCGGGGGGCTTTCAGGCTTTAATAAGTCCCGCAAGATAAGCTTGTTCTTGCGTTCCTGCAGGACTCTAGGGCTAAAACCATGACAAAAAGCACAAGAGTCCTGCAGGTGCAAAGGCCCCAGGCAATGCACACAAGAAGTGTGACCGTCTATCAAGAGACATTTTCTGACAGCACGAGTCACACTTCTTGAAGCCTGAGACCTTGTCCTTAGACATAGTCAAAGTAAGAGAGGCTGACACACACACACAATCCAGACACTCTCTACAGAAAAATTATTAAAATAAAATATTACTGTTAATACAGAAACACACACACACAAGCCCCTACAACTCTAATCTAATAAGGGACTAGGGTGAGGGAAGGGCCGAAGGCCTAGAACAAGGGTAAAAGAGGAAGGGTTCGACAGATAGGGGTCGATATAACTAAAAATTAGAATTAAACTATAAAATATGTATTAGAACTAAAAAGGGGGGTTATTAGCAGTACCTAAAGGTAAAATTTGACTAACCTGCCTGAGCCGGTAGAAAAGCACACCTCGTCAGCTATAGCGGCAAACGAGATCTGAGTAGCTACCGCCTAGCATTGTGGGATATAGGGGAGCCTCGAGCCGGTGGAATTAGCTCTCGAGCTTTAGTATTGGCCGAGTCGGAGCCGAGGATCGGCTCCGAACCCATCCAGCAAGAATGAAGGCGAGATTGACAACTTAACATTACGTGTTAAAAAAAAAAAAAAAAAAAAAAAAAAAAAAAAAAAAAAAAACACAGAAAAGAAAATAAAGAGTTGTAAGCAGGGGGGCAAGTTTTCCCTTTACTGCATTGTAGCATGGTCTCGGAGTTGGTATATTTAAAGAGCGGGGGGTGCAGGGGGACTTGCCCCCCTGCTTACAGCTGTCAGGACGTCATTCCTGTTTATTTTTTTGAGTTTGAAGTATGGCAACTTCGAACATATGGTCTTGACCATATCACATTCGAAGTTGTCATACTTCGACTACGTGATATAGACCCACATCTTACTACATGCAAAAACACCATGACTCTTCAACAGAAACTTCAATTCAGTTTTACAGATGTTTGCCACTGGAGGAATAAAAAAAGCTCCTAATCAATACTCTGAAGTCTAACAACATATCTGGCACCATGCAAAATTATTAAATCCCCAAATCTAATTACTGATGCAGACATCAACCCACTACCACTAGTAACACAGCAAAATTACCCATGGATCACCCTAGACCTCGCCCTTTCTTTGGCTAAGCATGCTGCTAATATTATTAGTAAAACACGCCACCAACTATGCTACACAGTTTCACACATCCTCACCCCTACAGCTCATAATGACTTAACTAAAAATTTGCTTATTCCTAAAATTGAATATGGGCCCCCTCTTGTAACCGGGTTTCTATCACTTCATCGAAGGCTTAATTCCGCAAATGCCTATTCATCAAATCCTACTCGTCAAACACCCTTTCATCGAAAGATTACATCATCGAAATATTTTCATAGGGAAGGGAGTTAATGGCCGTCATTACAAATTTGCCCTTTTCCCCAACGTACTGCGATCTCAGAGTTGGTATATATAATTAGAAGGGGGGCAGCCCACCTTGGTGAGTTTAAAATAATGTGTTGTCTGTTACAACTGCTCTGGTGGCCAAGTAGTTTTGTTCCATAGGAAAAAGTTTTGATGATGTAAATGTTCAATGAAAGGGTTCGATAAATAGCCATTTGCGGAATTAAGTTTTCGACAAAGTGATATCGACCCCTTGTAACCTCGTATTCCAGCTCAAACATGCAAAATACAACCTACTACAAACAAAATCTGCAGATTTGTCCGTGCAGAACCCTGAGCTCATCACTGCCAACTTCTACAGTGGTGTAACTGGGTACTTGTAAATGAAAGAATCATACATCTACTTAGCTGTCAAATCTACAAGCTGTTAAAAATGGGACACAGTCACCCTCCCCCGAAAACAAAACTACAGATCAGGTAGCCCAACTACACACTTAAGAGATAAAGAATACAGCACTACCCTCATCAGACCACATTTTAAAACCTCCACAGAAGAAAGAGCTTTATCTAGGCTAGGCTCAGTTTAACCATTTGGAATCGGCTACCTGCAGAAGTGAGGCAGCAAGAGACACTTCAATTATTTAGTGACAAAAAGAGTAACTGCCTAAGGACACCAAATGCTCTTGCTTTTATGATAATGGCTAGTCCTTCCAGCTTACTCTCTAGACACGTTTCATAAAAAGACATACTTTTTAACAAATGAGCACTGGCTGAATGCTTTCCTTATTTGTACATATTGTACACGTCACTTGCATTTATAATTGTAAATAACAAACATGTTGTTTCTACTTTGTTCATTGGAAATTACTAGGCTAATGGCTCAAGAGTCCTTATAAGCATAGCTACTTTTACCCAGATTTTACCCAATTTTCTATCCCTAAGGGAAAGATGACAAGGGCCAGCAAGTGAGGTTTTGATAAATTTTTACATACTGTACTATGCATAACTCTGGGTATCCTTTAGTCTGTGTATGATTTTCTTTTGTCTTGTACTATGGTGCCTGGGTCGTGACTAAAAAACATCTGTTAACCAGTCCACCTACCCTGTTATTAAAAAGAAATAAATACATACTCTTAAGAACAATGAGGTTATTAAGGTTATACGTTCTGCACACCAGTTTGTCAAAAACAGTTGTAATAATTTAGAAGGGGACATGGAATCTAACATAAGTAGTAACAAGACTATGACTCCCAAATAAAGACATACACATATTGCTGCAGTATATAGTGTACATTTTTTTGTATTCTACTTCGATCTCTCATCTCTTGCTGCTGATTTCTTTCCCTGCCTAATTATTCCATCACAGTTCTCTCCCCCTCTTGGATCCCTCTGCTATATCCAATAAAGGATAGATGGTCTAAGACGAACCCTGCTATGTCCTTGGCAGGTGGATCTCCCCCTCTGGGAAGAGATGACCCTGCAATCTAAATTCTCTAAGATATTCTGTTTCTCCCATAACAGAAGTAAAAGACAGGGTCAGGAATCACATATGAGGTTAAGGGCAGGGTTTTTAAGCCACAGGGAATGGGAAACCCTAGCCAGTTGGAGTCAGTATGATGACAAAGGTACTGCAGCCTACTACTTCAGCTTGCTTATACCCTCTGCTGCCAAAAACCGAGTACTTGCAACCAGGGAAATATGCCCCTTTCTCCAAAAAGGCATGCCCTATCTGGATGCACATCCCTAGGCACACTCCATGGGACATGCATCCCGACATACAGGCATTCCCACAGTGTCCCAGTTCCACCAGTGGCTAAGCTGCTAATCAAACTCTGGGTCACAATCTGGGCTCTATTCACTCTCCTCTACAGAGCTGGGGGGGGGGGGGACAGTACAAGTTTTTTTGACAAGTCGTTATATGCTTAACCTTTGTTCAGGCAGGGTATTGGGTACAACTAAACAGTTTACTTGTTCTTCCACTTCAATGTTTATCACACTCAGTGCAACAGTTACCATTCATTTTACATAAGTAAAAGTAGCCAAACTTATGAGTGTAACAGGTCAACCAAGTACAAGGACAAATGCAGAGCATTATACAGACACTGAACCAGTTGCAGTAATTTAAGAAGTTTGAGCTTCATGTCTTTGAAAAGGTTGCTTTGGGTAAAAGGAGAAGGGACTCCTCTTTACGTTAAAGGAGACATTATCTGGCAGGTAGGATTTAATGCTGTCATACCCCTTGGTCAGAAAGACTATTAAGATTTTAATTTTTTTTTTGGAAACACTATTCTATTCATTACTGATGGTTAATTTTATTATTTAATGATAATGCTTAACATCTTTTTATCTGCTTTTCAGTGCATTTTTAGATCATGTAATTCTTTATTGCTATTATTTAATTCACCTTTATTCCTTTTTGTCTGATGAAGCCCATCACACTTTTCTTGAATGAGTTTGCCTCCCAGTTAGGTATATGGCACATCAAATTTGCCCCCCCCCTTTTTTTTTTTAACCAAGATGCGACTCCTTATAGACTGTTTCCTTAAGTGGAATTTACAATATTACTAAGTAGCCCACTTTTCCATGCATTACATTTATTTAAACACTATGAACGGCACAGAAATATTCTTCACACTTCTCTGCATTCTCCATCTCTAAGGTAAGATTTTAAAACTATTATATCAGATTCATTTTTTTCTCAAAGCCTAGGGTCCTTTTTAGCTGTTCTATGAACATATAGTACTGCTGATGTGTCTGCAGCAGCTGCTACAATTTACTATTAAGAGGGCTTTTCAAAAACTTTCCAGTTGTTTTCACTCATGACTCACGATCAATACGTTCGTCTTTGCTTCAGTCTAGGTAACATGTCTGTTGCAGGCACTCTGTCATCAATAACTAGGCTGTAAGAAGGAAATTACAGCTAAAGAATTTGTACTGCAACAATGTAGATGTACACAATGGAAAAGATAACCCTGCTTGTTAATTTAGCCACTTATTCTGACATGGCAGTTCAAATAACATGGTTAAGCCTTATTGGCTAAATACTTGTCACTGTTTTAAGTTAAGTTTACCATTCAGAAATTCACTGTTTACAAGTAACAGTTTATAATTTTAGAATAAAGCAGAAATGAAAAAATAATAAAAGGCAATAAACAACTTACCAAGAACGATGCTGACGATGTACAATGGATTAATCAGAAGGCTTAGAAGCGCTCCCTGGACACCCAGGACTGTCCATCGCATTAATTTGTCACTACCAGACATACAACAGACTCGAGCACCCAACACACTGGCAGGACAATAAACAGTAGGGATTAAATCATCTTTTGCATGAATATGAAGCCAAAGTGCAGTTCTACCCTCTCCATTGAATTGTCTATAAGGGAAAAAGAAATGAACCTGTAATATTACAGTGCTTACCCAAAACATATCCCATGCACTCTCCCACCCCTCTTCCAAAAATGTGCCAGTAGTCTAAGCTTCATTTCTACAATGGAATAATTACTCTCCTGTAGTTCTCTTTTAAACATAAATATCAGCCACATGGCACACGACCAAGCCAAGTGTCCTTGCCAGTGGCAAACAGGGAATGAAGCAAGCCACAATGACTAGCTCATATGCTCAATTAATTTACTAAGAATTATGGATAATAAAATTGAGATATATATTTTATGATGCATTCAATCTCATATTGACCATTACTGAGTCCTTATTCCCATTATTGTATGTGCAAGTTAAGTGTTAAGTCTCTGGCACTGTTCATCTTTTACTTTGATAAAGCTCCAGACATACAACCATCTGCCAGTCCCCTTCCCTCCCAGCTTAGCTCTGTGTTTTGACTGTAGCCTGCCTTCTACAAAACACTTACCTCATCAGCTGCAGTAAGCTAATCAGCTATAACACTACCATCTGCACAGTGGCACCTAAAAGATTATGCTAGTAGAACAAATCAGATACCTCCTACAAGTAGAGATATGTGAAACTGTTGAGTTTTGTAATACTGCATCATCCTGAGAAACAAAAATGCTTTTGCTAGTACACAGATGCAGAGGCAATGTATTTACAGATCTAGTTAAGAAGGAAACACAATCACTCAAAACTGCAATGCAGTTCAACTCTTCTTTTATAGATAGTATAGCATCTCTAACCAAGGATTCCTCAACATCTAATCCCAAACCTGCTCAACAGCTACATATCACCACATCCACTTTCACCTTCAAACCTGTGCCTACATACCATATAAAACTATTCTTAAATGTAAACCATCTTCTTCAGCTGATGACCTTCCAAACGAGCACCTAAAAACAGCAGCTGATAGTATTGCCTATCCTGTCTCCATCCTTTTAAGAAGGAATCCCATGTTCCTCTCTCTCTGGAAAATGTCACACATTATCCCTCTGCACAAAAGAAGAAATTCAACCAGAACTACTAGCAATCTTCTCTCTCCTCGTCAAAATACCTGAAAAATGTATTCAAAAACAATTGCTAGCCTATCTCCTGCAGGACGAACTCCTATCCCCTTCACAACATGGCTTCTGTCCTTCCCATAGTACTAGCACTGCCCTCCTAAACAAATACTGTCAATAAAGCTAGAGATAATGGCAAACTAGTCTCTTCCTTATTTCTAGACTTGTCTAAAGCCATCACCACAGCAAACTTCTACTTCAAATGTTCTCACTAGGTCTCTCTTAGCCCACTCATCTATGGTTCAAAAGCTACCTGTCCAGTGGCCTCCCTCTCCAGGCAGCTCTTCCACCACCTATACATCCTTCTCTTTCCCATGGTTCAAGCTTACATTAGTTTTCATTTCATTTCATTAACATTTTCTTCTGTTTTAATACATGTATTTTCCCATTGTTTTTTCCACAATATCCACATAGTTAAAACTCCCACCACCCTGCATCTTCGCTATTTTCTTTGTTTAGTATTAGCGCTGTAGTTAGGTTTCCCTTTTTTCCAGCTAAAAGGGTGCATCTGGTTGCAACGTATAGAAACCCCTTTAGTGTTTCTGACACCAGCCTAAGGCCACCTTTTTACCACCTGACTGCCAACACCTGCACACCACTATAGCCCACAGCCCCCACTACATCACTATATTTCCCCTATAAACAGCACGGAACTCCAGTTTAACTACACCAGATAAATTTGTTGTTCCCATAACACTGTCTAACACCAACCCTATTCCACTGTAAATACCCACACACTACTTTTCAACCCCCCCCCCCGCCTCACCACGTCTCCCCGGGCTCATACACTCCAGGACCACAGGCAAACTGCTATTCTTTACACCTTGTTTTTTTCACCCTGTCTAGCCCATCACTTTCAAGCAGTTAACGAAGATGGAAAATCGCCACCACGAGCAAAGGTCCCAATAACTGCAATCCAATCCTCTTAGTTAAAACCACTTTATTCGGATGTATGAATAAAAGCCTGAACGCCTTAAAGTCAACAACACCCACTGCGTTTTCGTCCACTTCTTTGACTTCCTCAGAAATCGTTTCTGAGGAAGTCAAAGAAGTGGACGAAAACGCAGTGGGTGTTGTTGACTTTAAGGCGTTCAGGCTTTTATTCATACATCCGAATAAAGTGGTTTTAACTAAGAGGATTGGATTGCAGTTATTGGGACCTTTGCTCGTGGTGGCGATTTTCCATCTTCGTTAACTGCTTGGTGGTGTTTTCTGATTTTTAGTACAGTTGCAGTTCCTGTTTTTGTTTCGTTAGCCCATCACTTTATCCACTGCCCGTTCCCTCTGATCATACCACCACCCGTCTCCTTTTAGTAATTCAGAATCCAAGCTTGGGGACTACCCCCATTTCCCGCTCCCCTCCCGCGGGTTCATTCCTCAGTAATTCATTCATGATCTATCCTTCGGCTCCCCATGAACCCACCTTAAAGCAGGAAACACACACCTTTCTCCCCTAAGAGAGAGAATAAGCGCCAAACCTGGCAACACATTTAAGAAAAAAAGAGATGATCATGTACCCACTGGGCACTGGTCCTGAAGCATAATTTCTCCAGTCAACCTCCCCCATTTTCTACGGGAGATACACCTCCTTTACGCTCCCATCCACAGAGGCCCGTAATTCACTATAAGCGCCACATGGCTCCACACTACAATAACTGCGGATTGGTCTTTATCTTTAATCCCCCCATATTAATCCCTTGTTTTTCTTGGCTTATGCAAAATAAAGGAATACAAGCGCTACGCAACCAACATGCACACCATTCTTTCCTAAAAGCACCATGTGGCTCAGACCACGACAACTGTGGATTGTTTTTATCTTTAATTCCCCTCATGTTTTTTGAAAGCTTAAGCAAACTAAGGGGCTACAAAGCGCCACACAACCAGCACGCAAAACATGTTTTCAATTTTTTCCCATAATATTATTCCTGTTTGGTCTGCCTTTTCTTCTTGTGGTTCTTCCCCTTTGTTTTATTGGAAGAAGTAACATATTCACTAAAAAAAACTTAAATCTCCTTACAACGACAAACTAAATGCGCCTAGCCTATTTTCCTCCACATGTCAAAAAAAATTATACCTCCCTGAAGAAAGCCCTGAAAGCACTGACTGTAAACTTCAGTGCACCTACCCTAGAGGGCTCATTACTCCTAAAGACCACCAAAATGCTTACACCAAACTGTAGACCCCAGGAAGACTCATGCCTTTTGTCATGATAGCAACAGACATGTTCGGAGCTAAAGCTCGAATGATAAATAAATATATACACTAAAAAATGTTAAAATTTTTTAGCAAGAAGGATAAAGTTATTCTTGATGTTTTGTAACCATAAGGTTTACGCCAATAGATAGAAGTAGGATCTTAATACTTAACTATCACTGATTACTGAAGGAGTGCATCATTGTATGTACTGTACAGGACTGAAAATAAATGAAGACTCGTGGAAAAATATCGTAGCCTCCAGTGTCTTTTTCCTTCAGCAACTGCTTTTGTACAGTTAAATGTTCAACCTTTTACTTGGTTCCTTCACAGCCTAAGTCTCAACTGTGTGAGTCACATTAACAAGGACTGAGCTCACCATAATAGACAGCTTTAATCTCCACCTAATCACCGATGGATAGAAATGTTGGAGAGCATACCACCATATTAACAGTCCTTATAAGGGCTATTCACAACAGGCTCCATAGCAAACCAATTAAGAAGTCCTTTTAAGGACTGAGCCCTGTTTTTAGCACGAAGGAGAACAGTTCTTATTAGGACTATCATCAACAGGCTAGAGAAAAAAACAACAGTCCTTTTAAGGACTGCACCTTATTTCAATCCTGTTTTCTTTCAAAAGAAAGGCTGTAACTAAAAAATCAAAAAGGACTAGACAACTTTTTCTTTCTAA
Organism: Protopterus annectens; assembly: GCF_019279795.1. Lineage (NCBI taxonomy): Eukaryota > Metazoa > Chordata > Ceratodontiformes > Protopteridae > Protopterus > Protopterus annectens. The sequence goes on along the minus strand of NC_056725.1, from coordinate 776,543,665 downwards.
AGGATAATTTGAGCACTGTTGTAAAAACGTATGATTTTCAAAAGGATAAATGAGCTCAGTTACAGGTCTGTGACCAAACAACGGCTAAAACAGGGTTTCTGAACCAAAACTTTAGTGTTTCACCCCCAGGTAGAACACACTCACCTCCAAACACCAGAGGACTGTCAAGCGTTATACTTTTATTTCTATTAGACAAACTTATCTTTAACTTCTCTACAAACTGTCTAAAATTTCTCTAAGTATTAAATGATCATATACCTTGTACTGATTCTTAACCAATGTTTTTATATTATGTCTAATTTGTTATTATTTGAACTGCATGTTTTTATTTTACTTATTAAGATTGTAAAATTATTGTTCTTTGCTGGTACAATCAAATGTCAATAAATAAATAAACCCTGGGATTCAATAACGCCAGCACTAAGTGTACACTGTTCTGACTGAACAGACAACACAGACATAATTCACACCTTCTTCCTCCTAATTTTAGTTTTCCTACTGATTTTCTTGCAGTTTTAAATATTGACAGGAATTCATAAAGGTTACCACAAAGTGCAGACTACATGTACACTTAATGTAATTTTTCCGATTGACTAGAAAGTACACAAAATATGGCAGGGATGTTCTTGAATACATATTGTGTACACTTAGTGTAGACTTTACTGAATCTGGTCCAAACATTAACATTTACAAGAAAAATACTATCAGCAGCAATAAACATGTGGGAAAATGCACCAAGCACAACAGATGTAAAGTAAAAACAGACAAAATGGATGTTCAGATAGGATAAGGGATTTTATGGACCAAGAGAACATGACAATCAGACCCATATTAAGATATTTAGTAGTGCTGAAAGTTGTGCAAATAGTATAAAAAAACACAAATAAAGGGGGGGAAACTGCCCATTAGTTTATCAGTGTGATAGGTAAGGCTTGACATTTTCTTTTTTTAAATAAGGGAGAAAATGGCAGTGGATTTGAAGATATTAGGAGAATTTATGTGGAACAAACTAGCAAAGAGTCTGAAATAGATATAGCCAACCTGCTGGCAGACAAGTTCAGTGAAAACTTCACCCCCCCCCCCCCCCCCATCAGTAAACCAGGACATCCCCAACACCTGCCCCCCATCACCAGGAAGCAAGTTATTAATGCCCTCTCAAAGGCAAAAAAATACAGCCTCCATGGGACCCGACAACATCCCTGGCTGTGTCTTGCATAAACTCAGGCAAGAGCACTCAGCACTACTAGGCACTCTATTCAACCAAAGCCTGTGCAGTGGCTTTTGTCCCAGCAGAATGGAGGACAGCAACTGTCATCCTTCTGCACAAAGGTGGAGTGTCCACCGACCCAGGCAATTATAGGCCTACTAGCCTAACTAGCCTGATCTACAAGGCCATGGAACGCATTATCATGGACCTTATAAACAAGGATACTGGTAACCTCCAAATGCTTGATCCCACACAGTTTGGTTTTGTCAAAGGGAGATCATGCCTGTTAAACTTGGTCGACTTCTGCTAAACAGTCACCAAAGCCATGGATGAGGGCAAGGCAGTGCACACTGCCTACTTTGACCTAGCCAAAGCCTTACACACTATTCCCCACTCGGGAATAATAGATGAACTCTCCCAGCTAGGCATCAACCCACATGTTGCTAGATGGATAACTAACTGGCTCACTGACAGAACCCACTCAGTCAAAATAGAGGAAGCCACCTCTAGTAGTAGACCCTTAAACGGTGTACCCCAGGGATCGATCTTGGGGCCTCTACTGTTTGGGATATAATTTTCTGAGGTACAAGCCAAAACCACTGGTCTGTGACTGACCAAGTTTGCAGATGACTGCAAGCTGGGCACTGTCATAAAATCCCCTAGTGATGTGAACATCCTCCAAGAGGGCCTTAGCCAGATTAATGACTCCTGCCAGAAGCATGGCCTCAAACTGAATGCCAAGAAATGCATCATTATCCCTTTGGGGAAAATGGTGTCCTCACCAATTATCACATTAATAACAACGTACTAAATACGCAATCAGTCGTGAGGGACTTGGGCACCCAGGTTGATAGCAACCTGACTTTTGACCACAATGCTGCCTCCATTGTATGGAAGGCTTTCTACATGGCACACCTTATAAGTAAAGGTATTTCATCCAAGAACAAGGAGGTCATAATATCCCTGTACTTCTCCCTTATTAGACCCATTATCGAGTACAATGCCCCCTTTGGCATGTACCTTGCCAAGCACAAGCAGCAGTTGGGGAGACCACAGAGGTTCCTGACCAGCAAAATCCAGGGTCTCAAACACCTATCCTATACAGATAGGCTTAAAGCCCTGCCCCTCTACTCAGTCTCATACAGACTGCTCAGATGTGACCTGTGTCTGGCATACAGGCCGTCTCAGACTCAGCCTTCATGGAGTTGCTGCATATCCATAAGTCATACTCCACTTGCGCAACCTGCACACAAGGTCTCAACCTGGCCTGTGACATTAATAGAACTTGCTGGCAGGATAGATTTGTGTCCCAACAACCCTCTCATCTGTGGAATAGACTTCCTCTACATGTCAAGCTGAGTACCTCACTAACCCTCTTTAAGAGGAACCTGGACGACTGGATGGGAAACAGAAAATATACCCCTGGGATCCCACCTGTGTCCCTGCTGGACAGGGAAAACAGGTGCTGACTTTGTGGGAACATGGGTGAAATTCTTGGCTAGGCTTATAAGGGCCTCCGGGCCAACAGCTTAGTATCGTCCTATGAACATATGAAAGAGGATTAATGAAGTCTTCCTAAGATGTGACTCAAATCTTGTAAGCCAGGTGTCAGCAACTGAAAGGACAGTGTGATACTTGCAGAAGCAGTATTCATGCTTGAAAAGGCCTCCCCATACATATTCACAGTTTATTAGATTTTTTCAAACATTTTTTTTTCAGTGGGTGCCTATCCATGCTTATCTTTAATGTAATGGATGACAAATTTGTATTTGTATTGTATGTTAGATAAAATGACATCAGTTTTTGTCATCTGACAACTAATTAAGAGGTAGTGGGGACAGCTTAGTGTTCTAGCACAAAGACTTTACTGTAGTTACTGTTAGATTAAGGACAATGTGATGGTGCTGGACTGGAGGTTAGGTGCTAGTGGGGAGAATAGGACATCTACAACTGTTGACTTCCTTGTGCTTCTGGATGATGCAGTATCCACAATAATATCAGAAACATATAACCATAGTTCCAAAGTCCAAAACTATTCAAGCTCTCCAGAATATATTCAAAAACAGATTAGAAACACACAATACAGATGCTGATACTTGCTATGAAGCTATCAATTACTGCACCATGCTGCCATTAAAGTAACCCATCAAAATTAATAACATAGCAAACAAATTCAGGCCAAGTACAACATTAAATAGTATGCACAACATTAAATCACATGCATTAAAATTCATATGTCAATGCAGAAAATTGTTTATACCAAAATCTTGTGGTAGCTGCAAAGCTTTCAAATTCATACATATAAGAATTCTACAACCCCACCCCCTTGATTTAATTTAACAACATGAATGCCCTATATTTCAAAATTACAGTTACGTGCAGTATTCCCCATAAATACAAGTAAAGAGCATTCATTTAATTTTTCTTTCTGATAACACAGCAAGGCACAGTGATCCCAGTTCTAAAGTCTGTTCCACTTTTGTCCATATAATATAATGGACATTTAGTCAAATGTGTATATTTTGCCACCTTCATAAAAATAAAATAATATCATTGCAAACTGCACAACACTCAAAAAGGTAACAACCTATTTTCACATCTCAACTTATTTTGAATTGGCAACCACATTCAACACACTGCTTCCCCAGCAGGTGAAGTAAACAGTACTGAACAGTTACAGCTCAGCAGCACTCCACATCTGCAGCTTCACCATACGCAGGTACAGTTCTCTACAGTATACCTGCATCCCTATGAAAGAGTACAACAAACTCATTACATCTAACCTTTAAGTTCACCAAACTTTACTGATTTATCCTCCTCACCCTGCCTGCACTTTAAATGCATCTAACATCATTATCTTACCATCAACCCTTCTTAAACTGCCCCCCCCCCCCAACTTATGTCTCCTTCCTATTCAGGGCAATCCTTTCACATTTCTGTGATATAAACTTTTGCACTCATACTGCATTCTCCCCCTTTTCACATTTGCTCTCTATGGAAAAGTGCTCAAGCTCCTCTAGTATCTGGTTAAATCTTTTCCCTTCCATTTCACATACACTTCTGATGAATTTATTCTACACTCCTTCCTGCAGTATAATGTCCTGGCCTCTCTACCTCCATAACTGCACACAGTATTCAAGGCACAGCCCAACCACTGTCTAGTACAGTTGCTACCTCTTCACTTTTGAAGCTCACTCATCTTAAAGATACACCTTAGCATTCTGTTGACTGATGCTACTGTCCACTTCTCTTCTGGTAGTTTGTTTGAGATGGGATTCTCAGATCATTTTCCTGCTTTGTTGTCATCAGTCCCCATACTCCTCAGGGCTGATGCTTCACATTAGGGCTACTGTGTCTTAGGTGCAGTACTCTAGATTTATCTGAAATGAACCTCAACAGCCACCCCGCAGCCCATTTGGGAAGCCTTTCCAAATCCTTGCTTAGAGTTTTCCCTCCATCCTTCACTAATGATCTAACTTTGTGTCTACAGCAAACAGACTGATACAGTTCTTTATTCTGTCTTAATGTCAGAAACAAACTGATAAGTACCAGACCTGGAATGACCCCTGCAGTGATCCATGTATTATTCCTGACCTCAGTATACATCTGAAACAAACTGAAGAGTACTAGACCCGGGACTGATACCTGCAGCACTCCATGTTTAATTCCTGACCTCGGGATATCTGAAACAAACAAAATGAAGAGTATCATACCCAGGACTGACAACTGCAGTAATCACTTGTCACCCATCTTATTCCTGACACTCTCTCTCTTACCACAACTCCTGGTATCTTACCATTCAGTCATGCACCAATCCAATCCTCTAGTTCTGATCTTACCCCCTCCTGTCAAAACCATTTTTTAGCAAACACCTATGTGGAACCCATTGAAAGGTCCTGATGAGTCTAACTACTACTACTCAACTTTCATTAAACTGGATCAGGTTTGAATGATGGCTCCTTCTAGCAATGAGCCCATGCTGGTATACTGCTATACTCTGCAAACGCATCCAGACTTTCCTTCCCTCAGGATTATCTCTTGTGACTTTCCCTGCCATTAACTTAGGCTAACTGACCTATAGCTTCCAAGATTTTTCATGCTTCCTGCCCTTGTATGAGTGAACCAAACCCAAAGATTTCCTGTTATCAAGCACTTCCATAATGGATAGTATTGAAAACCTCCAAAGAATCTGCCGTCACAATAGCCAGATTTCTGAGGACCCTATCCGGCAGTCCATCTGGTCCTGGTAACTTTGTATTCCCTTAGCAAAGACTGTTCATATCAACCTCCATATCTGCTCACTGCTCTCTCCATTCTACCCTTCCTCCGTTTCAGCATGATGCCTTCCCTTCTTTCCTTTCCTTTATAAAGATGGAAGTAAAATATTTCTTCAATGCCTCTGCTTGTATAATCTTTTGTGATCCCATCCCATCTCTGCTCATCCCAGTCAGGCCTGTCCCTTCTTTCTGCCATATAAAGAAGCCTATGTTTCCATATGAGTAATCCTACCAAATTCCTTTTATTCTGTGCACTTGCTATGCTTCTCTTGCCTCACTGTGCCTCTGCCTATACCCTACCCTACTTTCACCTCTTGCATACCCTGCCTTTTGCCATATTCACTAGCCTCAGTTTCTTGTGTAGTTAAACTGGCCTTCTGTTTTTTGTTTCTTCCTCAAATCCATATTCACTGCTCTGAGTACTGCATTCCCAATTCATTCCAATAGCTTGTTTACTTCCTTAGCTAATCTCTACTCAGCCAACTTAACTATGACCCTTTCACCCGCATCATCAAAATCCACTTCCATAAAATCCCACACCACCATCTCTGCCCTTGTGTTCCCAACCCCCCCCCCCCCACTCTAAACAACACAGGGATATGACCACTGTTGGCTAATTCTGGCTTTTCATCTTCTCGGACTACATCCTCCTTGGTTAGGAGTACATTCAGAATTCCATCCTTTGTCATACAAATCCTGCACCAGACGGCTAAAGCTATTCTGGTACAAGACTTCTTACAGCTCCTGCTCTGTTCTTTACCCTGGAGCTCAGACTTTTCTAGTTTAATGCGCTAACATTCAGATCCCCCATGACTAAACTTCTCTTCTTCCTAGTCACACCCTTAATTCTGTTGTTCATTCTCCTCATTTGACATGTATAGGGGCCAATACAGTTATCATTCCTACAGTACTCTCCTTTTCTCAGTCAACTACCAAGGCCTTTACCTTAAGTTATGTCCCTTCTTATACCCTTTTCTTATTCCTCTACACATCTAATGCTCTCTTAATGGAGCTCTCTATAAGACCTCCACCCTTCCCTGTCAGTCCTGAATAACCTATATGCAAGGTACATCCTTGTGCCTTCATCTCTTGCCAGTGGCCCATGCTTGCGTGATACTAGCAATGACACTCCACTTCTGAATCACTGCCTGAAGATCTGCCAGTTTCCTACCGAGAATCCATGTGCAGAGTAGTACTGCTCAGTCACACTCTGAGTCACATTTTGTTTGTTCTTCTGCTTTTTCTAAGTCTTTTTCTACTTTCTAATGCTTGAGCACATACCCAACTTCTCTGAATCTGTTGGAACCCCTTCCCTCTTTTTTATTTCGGTCCAAAGGTACAATCACTGAAAATCCAAAAAAAAGTTTGAAACAAGCACCAATAAAAGAACCAGTGAAAAAAATGGAAAAGTGCTTGACCCAAGACTTCACAATAAGACCCAAACACAGTCCGTAATCGATCAAAAACAGTTTAATAGAAATATGTACATAAATACATATATATATATATGTTAATAATAGAGATATATAAATAAATATATAAATATTTCTATTAAACTGTTTTTGATCGATTACGGACTGTGTTTGGGGCTTATTGTGAAGTCTTGGGTCAAGCACTTTTCCATTTTTTTTTCACAATCACTGAAAATACCTTTCCAACTTAGCTCTCAGCACCTCTGTAGCATCTGGTAAGATGGAGGATGTCCATGGCAAACAGCTAGTCTCTTTACCAGGTCACCTCCTATCTTCCCTCCAAGTACCAATCTTGCCTGCATTGCCCAGTACACTGCTACAAACAGTCTGTACATTTGTTAATCCTCTTCTTTTTCACTATGCTAGCTACAGATATAGCTAACAGTTCTGTGAATGCTGTCTCCAACCATCAACCTTGGCATTTCTCTGTCATCTCTAGGTTCTACTTACCAACAACCTCAGCTCTCTCTTCTGACAGTTCACCAGTGCCTAAATGCACTACAGCATGTGTTCAACCACTCTCTTTGTCAACAAACTCTGTCACCCTCTCCAAGTCTGAACTGTGAGATCGGTTTCACAGTGGTATGGACTCCCTCGTGGCAAAACTATTAATTCCTTTGTGACTGTGTTTACAATCAACACAATTATTAACAATAACCCAACTATGGCTCTCACTTTCTTCATGTACCAAGTCTCTACTTCTGATTTTGCAATTTCCCTTCCTAGTTCCACTACCCAAAGCTTTTTCACTGCCTGTGCTGGCTGTCTCACTTCCTATTATGCATCTGATGGCAATTACATCCCTCTTGCACTCCTCCTAGCCTTTTCCACTGTTCCACTTCTTTCATCCTATGTTTTCCTCCAATCAGGCTGACTCCCCTGCCAATGCAGGCAACTCCTTTTGGAGTTGACTCATATATATAATCCTCCTGGCACCATCTCGGTTTTCCTTTCATCACCTGCCACTGTTGTCTCTACCTGTTCTTCCATATTAATTCATTTCTCCTTGTCTAATACTTCACGGTTGCGTCTCAGACTTTCTCCCTTTCATTTTACTTTGTGCAACATTCATTCCAATGAAACCCTAGACCAAAATGCAGCTGAAGTTGCCATAGACCTAGTAGAATGTGCCTTAATTTGACCTGCGGGAGATAAACCTTTGGCTGTATACGCCCAAAGTATGCACTGGGAGATCCAATGGGCAATAGTCACCTTTGACACAGGTTTCCCTAAGAAGGGCTTAGAAAAGAAAACAAAAAGTTGATCCGACTTGCAAAAGGACTTTGTTCTATGCAAATAAAAACACAACTGCCTATGAACATCAAGCAAGTGCAATTTATACTCTCCTTTATTCTGAAAGTTAGGGAAGAAAACAGGGAGACTGATAACCTGATTAATGTTGGATTCCAAAGCCACTTTTGAGAGAAAGGAAGGGTTTGTAAGTAAGGACACCCTATCTTTGTGGAACACCATATACGAAGGCTTAGTACATAAGGCCTGAATCTCCGACACTCTTTTGGTCGAAGTAATAGCTACCAGAAAAGCGGTCTTCCAAGACAGAAATTGCAAATCCACTGTAGCTGCAGTTTCAAAGGGGGAAGAAACCAAAGCTTGTAGAAATAGAGTAAGATCCCAAGGTGGCGTGGGGTCCTCGATTGGAGGTCGAAGTAAAAAAGTATCTTTTAAAAAGGTTTTACAAAGGTTGGAAGAAGCCAGGGAATCTGAATTGTCTCCTATATGAAAACTGGAAATAACTGCCAGTTGAACCTTAACTGTGGAGAAACTGGCACCCTGATGAAAAATATTTGCCAAAAATTCCAGAATAGTGGGAAATGGAGCAGTGAAAGGATCCAAATCATGTTGGGACACCCAAATCTAAAAACGTTTCCACTTAGTGGAGTAAGCTTTCCTGGTGGATGGCTTGTGAGCCGCTACCAAAATCTTAACCGGAAAAGACAGCCCGGGAGTCCTAGCTATCACTGGAACTGGAGCAGCCAAGCTATAAGCTTCAGACTGACAAGATCTGGGTGCGGGATCCCTGAGGGACGCGAGATCAGATCCAGAACCGATCTAATGTCCAAGGATGATACACTACATGAGACCACAGAGAGGAGAACCATATTTGGCAAAGCCAGAAGGGGGCAATGAGGATCACTAAGCTCCACAGCTATCGAGCTTTCTGAATGAACTTCGGTATCCAGGGAAGAGGAGGATAAGCATATACAGAAGACCAGAGGGCCAAGCATGAACCACAGAATTTCTTGGGGCTCCCCCAGAGGGGGGGAGGGGGTTCAGAGCAAAATACTACTGGAAGGAGAGCCAAAGACATCGCAGCAAGGCTTACCCCAGTTTAGGAAGATCTGTTCCGTTCCGCTACTGAGGAATTCAGAGACCACTCGTAAGGCATCATAATAGATCTGTTGAGCCTGTCCGCCAGAATGTTGGATCTCCCCAGAATATGCACTGCCACCAAAAAACGGACAGTGGAGATCGCCCACTCCCACAATCTCATGGCTTCGCGACAAAGGAGATAAGACCTGGATCCCCCCTGTTTGTTGATGTACCAGACTACAGACATATTGGCTTGTCTAGACAGCAATCATCCCGTGGGGAAGATGGGCATGAAGAGCTTGGAACCCAGTAGCACTGCCCTCATCTCCAGGATGTTGATATGCAGTTTAGTCTCCAGGGAAGACCACGTGCCTTGGACTGTCCTTCCCATGGTCCCCCCCAAGTACGGAGGCATCCATGGTCACTGTGGTCATCAGGGTCAGAAGGACAATGGGACAAACCTGAAGACCACCCAGGGACTGGAGCCACCAGAGAAGCGACACCCTGCAGGCTCAAGACATACGAAACAGATGGGATAAAGGTAGATCTATTAAGGACCACTGGAATGCTAGGGTCCATCGAAGAACCCTCATATACAAATGAACTGTGGGGATGAGGGTAATAGTAGCCACCAAGGACCCCAATGCCTGAAAAACTGATTCTGCAGGGGGATATTGGGTCATAACAATGTACAACACATGATGTCGGAAGGACTGCTGTCTGTCCGGGGTCAGAAAAACCTTGCTTTGATTGCTGTCTAACCGAGCTCCAATAAAGTCTAGACATTGTACCGGATCCAATTCAAGTGGTTTGGAGAAGGAGACCCCTGGCTTGGTAGAGGTGATGCCTGGTGGGGGCGCAGAGGAGCCAATCTTCCAGGTAGGGGAAGTCGCAGGTGAGCCGCCATCACTTTGGTAAACACCCTGAGGCTGGTGGTGCAACCAATGGGTAGCGCTCTGAATCGGTAAGGACTGTTCCCCAGCTGAAAGTGGAGGAACCTCCAAGACAGCCTGTCCATTTTGATGTTACAGTACGCATCCTGGAGGTCCAATGAGCACATCCAGTCATTCTTCTGCAGAAAGGGCAGAATGGATTGGAGAGTGACCATCCAGAATTCTGTCTTGACAACTGTTAGGTTTAGGGTTGAAAGATCCAGAATGGGTCTAAAGTCCCCCATCTTCTTTGGCACTAAAAACAACCTAGAAGAGATGCCTAATCCGGACTGGTTTGGGGGGACGGGCTAGATGACTCGTTTTTTTGAACAGCTTGGACATTTCCAGTGCTGCTCCCTCCCTTTCCGCAGGTGGAATGTCCGGGAGATTTTTGGGCAGGACTGGTTTTTGAGGGAAGTGAATATCCTCTGGATATGATTTGCAACACCCAATGATCGTCTGTAATTGACTCTCAGGCTGTTGGGTGTAGAGAGAGACGTCCCCCGACTGCCTCCAGAGACGAGCAGTCGGGCAACCCTTTAGGGCTACTGTGCAGGTCTGTCCAGGAAAGAATCCTGAGACCCCTGGTTTCTTGGACCTCCTCTGTCATGAGGGTGGCGCCTGTCATATCCCCCTCTGCCTCTAGGGGAGGGTGAATCCTGAGCGTCATGGGGATAGCCCTGAGACTTCCTGAACCACATCTTCTTCTCCCCTCGCTGATTCCGGGAAAAGGATTATTGAGGGGTTAAGCGTATCCAGATGGCAGATAAGATCTTCCCGTCTTTCTGGCTGTGGACCAACGTGTCTCGGACAGTCTTTCCGAAACGAGTGGAACCATCAATACATTAGTGAAGGACACCCTGAAGGGCTCCGAGAATGCACAAAGCCGGAGCAAGATGTGACGCATGATGGCAACTTCTGTACCGGCCACTCTAGCAGCGCCTTCAGTAACGTGGGACAAGAGTTGCCTAGAAGTATTGGAAACTGAAGTAAGGGTGGACATATGGGAAGGGAACACCTTCTGCTCCTCTGCCGACATGGAACCTGGGGCAGTCTCAGTGACCTCCTTGACCAGGTCTCGCTGAAGTCTGATCGCATGTGCCATATAGTTCAGCACACATACTGCGAACATGGCTGAAGCGTAGACCCGCTTTCCAAAACGGTCCACGGCCTGGGAGTCTTGGTCCGGCAAATGGACCACAGAGCTCCCCTGAGTGAGCTCTTTCTTGGATGCCGCCGCCACCACCATGGCATCAACTAGGGACCACTTAGACCAGTGCTTGCCCGACGGTGCACTTAAAATTCTATCAGGGCACTTGGGAATGGGCTCCACCAAGTCGGGCTTCTTCCATGCCTGAGATGTAACTAAATATGCAGTAGGGGACACCCAGGAGGTAGAGGGTCCTGTGCCAAATGCCTCCAGAAACACTGACTTGTCCAGGTTAGGTTTTTGGACAGACCCCCCCCCCCCCTCACGCTGGTGAAGGATTTTCATGACGTCTCCCAAAGGAGACATCTTCCGGGGAGGTAACCGAGGCAAATCAGTGTCTTCTGTGAGGGATTCCGGCGAGGAGTCCAAGTGTCTCCTTTTACACGTGTGTTTCCAAGAAGCCTCCTCGGGTGGGGGAGGGGGTCTCTGGGGAGGAATCAAAAACTTCTGGCTGTTGGCTGTTCCCGTGGGGGGAGTTTCTGGGGCACAGAGGCAACAGGCTGCCCCTTAGGGGCAGGATGGTGGAATCTGGACCAGAAAAAGAGGACCCTTTCCACCACATTGAAAGCAGGTGTAGAGTGTATCCTGGAAGCTGGGGCCAAAATTGGGATGGTAACTCTCTGCGTCAACGGGAGAACCGAAGTGGAGCCTCCTGGCGCTGAGTGATAAGGCAGACTCCAAAAGCCCCAGAGCCGACACTACTCCCTCGGATCCAGTGCTGAGGCTACTGCTCTAAGCTTGTCGGAGCCGAGCCGCTCAGGGCAATGGTCGGCATTGGGGTACCAGGTACCATCGGTGTTGACCCCTCAAAGCCAAGAGGCCTCGGACCCAAGAACTCCGAACCCTGGGTCGGATCAGAGAAGAAGTGACAGGGATAAAGGTGGACTGCATGCTCCCAGCCCCAGAGAGGGAGGTGGCAGGCAAGACTCTCATCTGGATATGAGTTCAGATGAATGTCCGCATCATCTTGTCCACCTTGGCTTCGGAGAGGCTGCAGGTAGACCACGAGGAAGAAGCCAAGGAAACTGGCCTGGAGTGGTGCCGGGGGGAAGCTGATAATGGGGATCGGCCCCGAGAAACCTCCAGCTCCAGGGAAAACCAGCAAGCGGAGCTGAGGAGAGCCTGGGCTGGCAGCAGGGTGAGACTTGGCCAGAGGCTTGGCTGAGGGAGCGCAGTCAGGGGGATGCTTCCTGGGCGTGTCCCAGTGCTTGTGCTTCTCCCCATACTTCACAGCGGGAGGTTGAGTTGCAGAGGCCGGGGAGGAGAAAGCAGGAGCAGTAGTAGAAGCTGAAGCAGGGGCTGCTGAGAAAGGTGGAGGGAAGAGGTCCCTGAGGATCAACTTGTCCCTTCTGCTGATCAATGTGCGGGGGTTGAATCCCGTGCAGGTCAAAACTATGCACAGAGTGTGGCCATCAGAAGGGGGAAGCTTCTGTTCACACCCTGTGCATTTCCAGAACCCTGGCTTGGGGGTTTCAGCCATGGTATGGAAAAAGTCTCTCACACACACACACACACACACACACACACACACACACAACCACAGAAGGGGTGGGGCCTGATACAGAAAACACTCAGGATTCAGAAAAAGAGTTTGATAAAGCATTTATTACGGAGTTTAACGATTTTACCAAACCTTTGAGTGATATACTACAAGCTAATTGGAGCATTTTTAAAATCAGTAACGATCTAAGTGAAATAGTGGGTGACCAGCTGAGGTTTACCTACAGGATAGGAAAGAATGTTAAGGAACTCCTTGAGGGTGATCAACTCAAAAATGAGGAAGTGAAAAGGGGGACAACACCTTGTGGAGCATGCAACTTTTGTTCCTACGTCATTGGTACAAAAAATCTAATCTTAGAAAATGGACTGTAGAGTAAAATCTATTTTAAAAAAAGGTAATTGTGCAACATCCAGACTGGTATATTTAGCAAAATGTGGGGGCTGCCCAAGTTTTTATATACGCAAAACTGAGAGGGCGCTCAAAAACAGAATTTATGAGCACCTTCACGAAATAAGAACAAGAAAAGAAACTAGTGCCTTATATAAACACTCATGTGTGTCAAATTTGGGGGCGAGTTTGGTATCTTGGATGTAGTGAAAAAGAACCCTAGAGAAGGTGATTGGAAATTAACATTAATAAAAAAGGAGTTGATATGGCAACTTAGGTTAAAAGCCACCTTCCCCCTGGTCTGGATGAATATGTATCTGTTAAACCCATTTTAAGGGAAAGGGCAGCTATTATACGATGAATTGAGACTTAAATAAAATGTTTTGGTTCTGTAATTCTTGGTACTATATGCATAAACAAAAAATTCATTTATTATTTTAACTTTTTAAATCTGTGGAAAAGGTTAGGATACAAGCTTGGTAAACAGTTTTTTTTAATAACACTACATTTATAATGTGAAAGACTACTTTTTATGACGTACTGCAAGGGGTTAATTAAGGAAGGTATTCAAGGAAATGATGTGGAAGACATTATTTGTCTGATGAAGTCTCTGTGGTGAGACGAAAGCACTCACGTTATTTTACTGGATTTTTATACTTTAATGAATTTCTGAAGCTGTTTAGTTGAGACTGGAGTCCTTCCAAAATTTATTTCTTTTCAGTCACATTACCACAGATAGAAAGAAAGAAGGGAAGAGAGGGCCTTATTTATTTATTTTTTTGAAGGTAAAGAAGACCAACACCTGAGCGCAAGGATAGGGGAGCACTACAGAAACAAGAATCAGAAAGAAGTAAAAAAAGGACAATATTTTTTGAAAAAAAAATACTCACCAGGAACCTGGAGCAATGATCCAAGATACTAGCTAGATGCACAGCAAATGAGATCTGGGGTGAGGAGGGAGACAGGGGGCATTATGGGTACGGGAGGAGCTTGGAGCTCGATCTAATGCTGGAAAAATGTGGCGATGTTGGATCTGTGCCAGATCCGAGTCCCACAGGTTGAACAGCAAATGAAAACAACAACTTCAGATCTACTATGATGGTATAATGGCTAAGGTGTTTACCTCACAGGCACAAGGTACAGGGTTCGATTCTCACCTTTGAAAGGGAAAAGTGGCTAGACTTAAAATAGCTCACAAGGGCAGCTAGCCTATGTTCTTCATACTGATCAATGCTGCAGTAGCCAAAGCTATATGGGTACATTACTATAACGTACAATAAATGGAAGGTGGAAAGGGAACAGTCCAGAAGCCCCTGGAGAATGGTCCTAGCAAACCCTGACTTAGACCCGTATGTACGCACAGAGGACCAAGTTGCTGCTTTTAGAATACATCTGGAGTCCAACTCTTTCCAAAAAACCATAGAAGAAGTGAAGGCCCTGGCAGAATGAACATAGACACTTATTGGAATAGTTTTATTGTGGTAGGAACAACAAAGACTGAGACAACCATTTGAAAATAGTCTGCTTTGACAAGGGCTGTCCCTTCTTACCTTCACAAGAAATGAACTGATCAGAAGTTCTGAATGATTTTGTTCTGTGAAGATTGCAGCTGGGTTGTCTGTGGACATCCAAGGTATGAAGTATCCTTACTCCCTCATTTTTGGGTACAGGAAGGAAAACGGAGATTGGTAGATTACTTAAAGTAGACATGGATACCACTTTAGGCATAAAAAGAATGTATGTACTTACCATAACATTCCATCTGTGTTGTCCATCTTAATTTATTCTTGACAGATGGGTCTGGTTCCAATATCAGAACCAACTCTGCCGTTAATACAGCAAGTGCCAGCCAAAAAACTTGAGCTTCATCTCTAGCCACAATACTTCTCTCACAATTGCCTCAGATAAAGTTTGCAGAGAATGTATAGATAACAGATTAGGAAGCCCAAAGGAAAGCCATATCTACTATGCTTGAATGATCACAATACGTTAAGGGTATATAATCCATTCCACCAAAAAGTATCTTTAAAGGCCGGGGAATGGAGGGAGGGGAGTCAAGGATAAATGAAAATGGACAACACAGATGGAATGTTATGGTACATACACAACTTCTTCATCTGATGTTGCCTATCTTCATTTTTTCCTTGACAGATGGGACACAGTCCCCAGCTATCTTAGATCTTGGGTGGACTCATGGAAGGATATTCCTTAGCACCATCAAACCAAAGGACGCTCTTCCCCTAGAGACAAACTTTTATTTCTAATAAGTAATAAATGTAGGGGGAGATGCCCAAGTAGCTGCTGCACATATATCATCCATTCAAGCTCTAGTTTGGAAAACTGCTGAAGTGGCTACAGATCTTTTAGAATGTGCTTTCACAGTCCTATGCAAGGCTATTTTGTTCTTATCATAGATTAGTTGGTGAGATTTTCGTATGTCTTTTGTTCTGTGAAGACAGAAATGTAATTGTCTGTGAAGGTCTAGTAAATGTAATGAATATTCACCTTTGTTGGAAAAGTTTGGAAAGACAACCGGTAAATTAATAGCTTGGTTATGTTAGACTCAGACTACCTTGGGTACAAAAGAAGGGTTTGATCGTAAAGAAACTCTATCTTTGTGGAAAATCAGATCAACAAGGTCTGAATTTCTGAGATCCTTCTGGAAGAGGTTATAGCTACCAAAATAATGTCTTCCAAGACAAAAACTTCAAATCACATTCAGCAGAGGGTTCAAAGGGAGAATGTACTATGATCTGTAACACTAAGTTTAGATCCCAAGGCGGTGTCAGATCTTTGAAAGGGGGTTTCAACAAAAGTGTGCCCCTTAAAAATGACAAAGTCTGTAAGAGGTTAAAGAACATTCTTTCGGTTCTTTCAAACCATCATTGAAATTGGAAATTGCAGCTAACTGTAGCCTGACAGTAGAAGAGGAAGCTCTGGCATTAGAAAGAGAGACTAAAAAGTCTAAAATATGTTCTGTAGAAGCAGAAAAGGGATCAATATCTTTTTATGGACCCAAATGGTAAATCTCTTCCCATTAGGGTTACCACCTGTTCCACTTTGCGAGGGACAGTCCCTCATTGGGCAGTTGTGTCCTGCAAAAAAATTGTAAAAATGGCAAATGTCCTGAGATTTTAGCATAAAACAGTCATTCTGTATCTGAAACTCCTAAATATTATAAGAAACAGAATAAGCAACTGAAATACTACAAGAATAAGCTTTAGTTAGGCAAAAAAGTGAAGTTCTGTACTTTGTACTGGCCGTATGTTTTGGCCTGCAAAATCTGACGTTTGTACCAAAAATGTTCCACTTTGGGCATTTGAAAAGGTGGCAACCCTACTTCCCATTTGCTAGAGTATAGTTTATGAGTAGAAGGTTTATGAGAAGTTAGGAGGATGTGGCTTAATGGGGAGGAAAGATTTAGACGCCTGGCAACTAGTGGAATTGGAGGAACCACGCTGTCAGCTTCAGATTCAAAATGTCTGGTTGAACAAGTCCGTTTGGATGGGACAGAAGGTCTGCAATTGGGTCCAGAATCCAGGGTTGTTGAATCAGATAAGGGCAAAGGAAGGGGAACCAAATCTGTCAAGGCCAAAAGGGGGCAGTGAGGATTACTGTACTCTTCAACCTGAGTGCTTTCTGCAGGAATTTTGGAATTAGAGGTATAGGGGAAAAGGCGTACAAGAGACTGGGGGGGGGGGGGGGGGCAACTGTAGAGGAGAGCATCTCTTGGCGACTTCCCTGGAAGTTGTTGTTTAGGGGAGAGGTAAAAAGATCGCAGCAAGGTCGACCCCACTGATGGAAGATCCCTTCTGCCACTTCTGGATTGAGAGGTTGGAGGATACATCTGTTCAGTTTGTCTGCAAACATATTGGAACTCCATGGAATATGCGTTGCTATTAGAAAGCGGTTGGAGGAGATCTCCCACTGCCACACTCTGAGGGCTTCCCGACAAAGGGGATAAGACTTGGTTCCTCCCTGCTTGTTGATGTACCAAATTACTGGCATGTTGTCTGTTTGAATTGCAGCTGTCCCCTGAGGAAGAGCTATTTGAAAGGCCTACAATGTTAGAAGCACCGCTCTTAACTCCAGAACATTGATATGCAGGTTGGCCTCTAAGGGGGACCAAGTGCCTTGGACCCTCCTGCCTAGGAAATGCCCTACCTCCCCAAAAGGGAAGCGTCTGTGGTCACTAGGGCCGTAGGCCCTAAAAGAACAAAGGGGTGACCAAGGGGAATTTGTTGGGAATATACCCACAAAAGTAGATCCCCTCTTGTAATAATTGATGATCAGAATTTGGGCTGACAGGGGCTGGTGAAGGACAGGCCACTGAGAAGCTAGTAGCCATTGTAGAATTCTCATATGAAAGCTGGCTAGAGGGACTAGAGTTATTGAGGCTGCCTTCGACCTTAGACTTTGCAAAACTAGTCGAGCAGGAATCTTCCTTCTGTGGATTATCTTTTGAACTTCTGCAATAATTCTTTGGAGCCTCTCTCGAGGAAGGGATGCTATGGTTGTCTCTGTCTTTAGCACAGCCCCTATAAATTCTAGATTTTGAGTTATAGTTAATTGGAATTTCTCATGATTTACTGTATTTCCCAGGTGGGCACAGATATTGAGAGTGTAATCCCTGGCTAGTATCAGCTAATGCCTGGTTGAAGCAGTTACGAGCCAGTCGCCCAAGTACAGAAAAACCCAGAATCCTTGTAGTCTCAAGTGAGTTGCTACTACTGGCATGCCTTTGGTGAACAACCTGGGGGGCTGTAATGAGACCAAAGAACAGCACTCTGAATTGGTAATGACTGGCTCCCAGCTGGAAGAAAAGGAACTTCCTGGAGTGTTTGTCCATCTTTATGTGGTAATATGCATCCTGAAATTCTACTGAGCACATCCAGTCGTCTTTCTTCAGAAACTTAAGAAATGACTGTACTGTGACCATCCGGAACTTTGTTTGACAAACGGACTTGTTCAGCACACTGAGATTCGGAATTGATCTCCAGTCCCCTGTCTTTTTTGGGACTAAAAAGAATCTTGAGTAGGTTCTGGATCCTTTTTGGTCTAGCAGGACTTCTTGGATAACTCTTGTCTAGCAGTTTTTGAATTTCTTGGAACTGCTGAATCCCTCTGACTGAGTGGAACATCTGGGATTTTTTTGTGTACAGAGGGGGGATGGGAAATGGGAATTTTGTAACCTCTGGATACAATCTGTTGCACCCAGGAATATGTTGTTATGCTTAACCAGGCACTTAGGTGCAAGGATAAATGTCCTCAAACTGCCTCCAGAGGAAGACAATCGGGCCTCTATTCAGGAGCACTAAGAGACTTGCTCAGAAAAGAATCCCTGAAGTCCTGGTTCTGGGGATCACCTCTGCTGCGAGGGCGGCGTCTTCCGTTTTTGTTCCCCCCTCTGCCCCTGGAGGGACTGCCTTCACGTGTGTCTTGGAAAGGCCCTTGGGATTTTTTGAACCACATCTTACCACCACTCCTCTGGTTCCTAGAAAAGTATCTTTTAGGGTGGAAAAACATACAACCACAGCAGAAAAGGTCTTGCCATCCTTCTCACACCTGGATGAAGTCTGTTTTACTTTTGGGCCAAACAAGGGTATTCCAAGAAAGGAAGCACTGATGAAGACTTGAATGGTTTCCCAAAATCACATAGGCACATCCAGGCATGTCTCCTTATGGCTACGCCTGAGCCCACTGCTCTGGATGTCCTTTCAGCTGTATGTGTGATTAGCCTTATGGATGAATTAGACAGACTCCAGGGTTGCTAGATGGGAAGCCACTTTCTCCTGGATTCCTTCAGCCACAGCCCCCATCAGGGTATCTGATAATTCCTTGATCAGATCCCTCTGAAGTCTTGAAAAGTGTGCCAGGAAGTTCAAAAACCTTAGAGCGAAGGTTGATGAAGCATAAACCCACTTCCCAAATCTATCCATGTCCTGAGACTCCCTGTTGAGCGGACGGATAGATGAACTCCTCAGCGAGCTCCTTGTTTGTGGCTGCCACTACGACCATGGCATCCATTGCTAACCCTTTGGTCCAAAACTGTTTGTCTTCAGGGGCAGATGAGATTTTGTCTGGTCTCTTGGGGATGGGTTTGATGGTGTCTGGAGCCTTCCACGTCCGCTGTGAAATCAAGTGAATTGAGTTCATCAGTGGGTGGGGTCACCCAACAGGTTGACAGGTGAGTGCCAAAAACCTGCAGGTAAACACATTTTTCCAAGGAAGGGTTTTGGGACTTCCAGCCACCCCTTTGCTTTAAAATTTCTAGGATGTCTCCAAAGACATCTTCAGGTGGTGACCTTGGGGACCCTTCCCCCTCATCAAAATCTGTGCCTTCAGTGACCGATTCCTGAGGGGAATCTAAGTGCTTCCTCTTGCACTTTTCAGAGGAACCTCCTCAAGGGGATAATCTGGCGTGTCAGAAGATGACACAACCAAAGTCTGAGAAACCTGACACTTCGGCATCCATTGTCCTAGTGGAGAGAAAGGTAGAATAACACAGCCACAGGAGGGTACCTGTACCAAGGAGGAAGGTGCCAAATGGGTCACTGTTAAGTGACAGGGCCCTCTCCATCCTCTTGAAGGCTGGACCCCCCCGAAGAGGGAAAGGAAGCGCGGAACAGAGATGGACTACCTCAGGACCACGGTCACTCCCTGCTCCAAACACCCCAACATCAAGACAGAAGCTGGTGCCGAACTAACTTGAGCTGAAGCTCTGAGGAGCAGGGATGGCTCCGAAAAACCTGGAGTCGAGTCCTGCCCCCCTGGAACTGAGAGGTCATTGACGACTCCAAGAGTTCTGCGGTTTTGAAGCCACCAAGACCTCAGGGGAATTGCCGTTTTCGAAAAGGTGGAAATCTTAGGGACTGGTACAGTCTGTGCCAGGAGACTTGGAACAGTAAACTCTAGAGCCTCAGAGGAGATCAGAGAAACAGTGGTCAGCGGGGTGAAGGAAGGCTTGGTTCAAAGCCCCGAAAGAGTCAGAGCAAAGAGGGGGCCTGTAAGTCCTCTAGCCCACAAGGTTTTATTCACAAGTCTCCTCACATCGAGCTCATAAAGACTTTTGGTGGAACAGATCGACGATAAGGATGAGGATTTAGGACACTGAAGAAAGACTTCTGGAAGCTCACTAGCGAAAGGATCTACAGATGGGGAGTAAGTAGCCTTGGGAAAAAAAATGACCTTGATTAAGATACAGTAGTTTGTGCCAATGTAATCAGTGCTATCAAAGAGGGAGCAGATAAACTGTCCTGCACCACAGCCTTTGACATCGAAGGACCTGAAATTCTTGGTGCCGGGGAAATTGTCGTCATTGGTAATTTAAAGTCAGAGACCGCTGGTTTCAAGGATCCTTTCGGAACCAAGGGTTTCAATTCTTAGTTCTTGGAGCTGATGGAGAAGTCGGAACCAAGACACTCCTCTTTTTGCAGTTGTCCACGGAAGATGATGACAAGGGGGGGGGGTATCAGTATTAGCTTTGTCAGCAGTAGATAAGGCTTTAATGAAGGTGAAGGGGATCAAACCCTTTAAAATAAGCTTGTTACGTCTCTCAAAGAAGGCTCTGTGACTGAACCTGTGGCAAATGCTGCAATCCTCTTTTAAGTGAATGGGACCCAAGCAAGAGACACAAAGGGAATGAAAGTCAGAAGATGGAATCTTGTGGTTGCACTTCTGACATTTATTTAAACCCATAAGGGGCTTTAGCTTTCTCAGCCATTTTAAAAATATGGCTGGAATGCAGACACTCACACATGCACTCACACAGAAAAAGATTGAGAGGGAGAGAAGAAGGAAAGTTTTTTTTTAACGGAAAGAAAGGGAAAAACTATCAACGATGATAGTTACAGAGATACACCAAAGTGTACAGTAAGAGACCATCAACTATGATATTAAGAAGTACACTAACGTGTATGTAAAAGGGAAACAAAATAGTAAAGGAAAGGGTAGAGGATCAATTAGAAGGGAGAGAGAGGGAAAATATTTAAGAAATAACAGCAGAAATTTACTTAAATCAAAGGACACTCGAAAGCACCAGCAAAACATGACCATTTGGAAAAGCGGCAAACGAGATATGAGGTAATTGTGAGAGAGGGATTGTGGGTAGAAGGTGAAGCTCGAGAGTTTTTAGCTGGAGCGAGCTGTAGTAAGGGGAGAGTCATTTAAGGATGAAATGAAGATTGACAACAACAGATTAAGGATTAGATCTCAAAGAAGCCGTATCTCTGTACAAGATGAGATAAGGTTGACACATAAGAGCTTGAAATTCTTGCAGAGGTTAGAGCAATCATCAAAATTATTTTGCATGTTAAGAACCTCAAGTCAGCTAGATAAGCTGGTTAAAAATGGAACAGCTGTTACCTCTAACGCAAAATTAAGATCCCTAGGAGGAGCCACTAATCTTCTGGAAGGCTTCATATGCAGCATCCCTTTCAAAAATATTTTCACATGAGACAGCACTGAAAGAGGGGATCCATGGGCAGACATGCTGAAATAGCCAACAAATGAGCCTTGATAGAGGAATAAGACAGGTCATAGGATAGGAACTCACAAATATGTCAGAAAAACACTAGCCCTGGTTGTTTTGCTGGCATCAACTAGAAAACCTTTGCCATTTGCTTGTATGTGATTTTACTAGTAGCAGGTTTTCTTGCCTCTATTTGTACATGCTGCAAGTCCTTAGGTTCCTAAAAGACCCTATCATCCAGTTAATCCGTTGTAGTTGTTTAGGATTAGGATATATCAAACACTCTTGATCATATGTGAGTAAATCCAGTCTGTATAGAAGTTTGGGCAATAACCCCTGGCCAATTCCAAAAGAAGGGAGTACCACTATTGCTTAGATCCAAAGAGAGTTACTGCAATGATCTTTGGGAAGCCCTTCTGAATCTTCAGAAAAACCCTGGAAATCAGTAGAAAGGTCAGACAAGGTGTACATGAACATTGCTGTCCTAGGATAAAAAAAGAAAAAGCATCGGTCTTCCATGCCTTTTTGCATGGAGTCCCAGAACAGAATTTTGCCAGTTTATTGTTTAGAGAGCAAGCAAAATGGTCTACCTGAGGAATTTCCCTACAGATGGATCAAATCTTGGAATACCCAGTTTCAATTTCCATTCACGAGGTCTGCCTTGGTCCTGCTCAGTTTGCTGCCACACAATTTCTATCTGATGGAATGCAAAATGCCTGTAGAGTGAGACTACTTCCAAGCTATATCCCATGCTAACAAAGCTACTCTACACAGGTGGTAAGACTGGGTTCCTCCTTGCTTATGTACCACATCACTGTGGTACTGTGCACATTTACATCCATTGACACTGCTCTTCAAAGTAAAGTGTTAAACAGCTGCTGTGACTGATTGCTTTGGAGCCGAAGTGGAAAATGGGAGACCTGGTTTCTGAAAAATTGGATGTTTCCAGAAAGTAATTTCCCTTTTCACAAATCCTAGAACTGGGATTTGAAAAAAAAAACAACTGGTGTTGAGGCTGGCATCAAAGAGATTTCAGACACCACTGAATCCTTCTCATGTGGAGTCTTGCAAGGAGTATCTTGAGAATTATGGCTGCCATGAAACTGAAAATTCTGTGGTATTCCCATGCTGTGACAGAAGTCTGAGCAGAAACATCCTGGAACAGATCTCAATATATAATGATTTTTTTCCCTGTTGAAAAGCATTTTGTACTTTGGTGTCTAACAGGCACTCCAGAAATAAAAACAAACAAACAAAATAAAACAAAACAATTGTGCATGATGGAGGCAAAAAAAGACTTGAACGTTCTCTTGGAATTCCACCCTGTGTAGGAGATCTCTTATCAACAGATTCCTGACACTATGAAAAAGACTATGTATAAAGATAAACACGTCATCTAAATACAGAGAAAATTGTGGAAACTCTGTAGGTTGCAATTAGTTACAACAGAAGCTAGACATTTTGTGATCACCTCTGGAGCAGTGGATATCCCAAATGGTAAGAAAGAGAACTGATAAGGATCCTGACACACAAACCTTAATAAACACATAACATCGAGATGAATAGACAGGAAATAACAGATCAGGGACCATATCTATATTCATAAAGAAATAATCCAATTTGTTGGAATAGATCCATTCCACCAAGAAGCCCAAAAGGCAGGGGGAAGGAGGGTGGGGATGTCAAGGATAAGTGAAGATGAACAACACAGATGGAACGGTATGGTAAGACACAACCTCTTTATCTAATGTACTTAATCCTTGACTGTGGGACAGAGTCCCCAGCTACCAAACTCTTGGGAGGTCTCACGGAAGAATATTCCTGAGCACCATCGAACCAGGTTGCAATGAGTAATAAAGCTATGCGGGGATGGACATATATCATCTATGGAAGCTCTGGCAAGGAAGGCTGCGGAAGCAGCTATTGCTCTTGTAGAATGTGCCTTTACAGGTATCAGCAGTTCCACTTTCTTTGTTATAAATGAAGCCAACTAGCCAGAGTAACCTTAGAAACCGGTTTGCCCAGAGTAGCAAAAGAGAATGAAACAAACAGCTGATCAGATTTTCTGAATTCCTTTGTTCTATGCAGATAAACACATAATTGTCTGTGGACATCTAGCAAATGTAAACAATATTCGCCTTTCTTTGAACATTTGGGAAAAAATACAGGAAGTTGTATAGTTTGCCACTTCTCTGGAAATTTTCCTACATTATACCAATACACAAAGGGGGCACCTCCACTGACCTAACAAACTACTGCCCTATAGCTATACTTTCCCCACTGGCTAAAATACTGGAAAAATGTATCCACACCCAGATCCTAACACACCTCCTCTCCAACAATCTTCCTGCTGGAACTCAACATGGATTCCGTCCCAACCATAGCACTGCTACTGCACTCATCCATTTTAGTAACCTGGTAAATATGCAACACAACAATGGCCAACTAGTGTCTGCAGTTTTCCTTGACTTATCAAAGGCATTTGATTCAGTCTCCCATACAAAGCTTCTAACATCACTCTCATAATTAAAACTAACTACCTCCACTCTATTATGGTTTCAAGACTATTTCTCCCAATGCCAACAAGCTGTTCAGTGGAAAAACTCCCTTCCCCCCTACTTCCTGTAAAATTAGGAGTACCCCAAAGATCAATTCTAGGACCCCTTCTTTTCAGTATATTATAGCAATAACCCACGCCTGGGTGTGGGTAATGCTAAATTTACCCACGGTTGGCGTGGTTTGGTCCCGAGGCGCCCGGGACCAAATAAAGCCAACCGTGGGTAAATTTAGCATTACCCACACCCAGAAGTGGGTTATTGCTATTATACCATGACATTATTTAAGAAAAGAAAATATTACTTTTCTTAAATAATGGCATAGTATAATGCCTGTTTACTGCCCTTCCGCAGATGTCTGGCATCCGCGGCAGTTCTGATGTACTGCGCGCCTGCGCAGTACATCAGAGCTTTGTGCAAAAGCAACGGAGAAAGCAAGATCTCCGTTGCTTTTTTTTTAGTGTTTCGCTATGTTAAATGAGTTTAACATAGCGAGACAGTTTTAAAATAAGCAACGGACATCTCCGTTGCTTATTTTAAAACTGTCTCACTATGTTAAACTCATTTAACATAGCGAAACACTAAAAAAGCAATGGAGATCTTGCTTTCTCGTAACACTGTCTCGCTATGTTAAATGGGTTTAACATAGCGAGACAGCTTTAAAATAAGCAACGGAGATCTCCGTTGCTCATTTTAAAGCTGTCTCGCTATGTTAAACCCATTTAACATAGCGAGACAGTGTTTTAAAAAAAAGAGTTATACTAATGGAAAAAAGTCCGGGCGACCGGACCTTTTTCCATTAGTATAACTCGATTTACAATGGGCACGCTGGCCAATCAGCGTGCACGTTTTGGGGGGACCATGGTATAATTACAAATAATCTTCACAAAGCCACCTCTCTAGCAAACCTGGTTCAATAAGCTGACGACTCCACCTTAATCTGCTCTGCCCCCACCCTCCAACTTCACATCAAGACCCAAGAAGGCTTTACATCTATTGAAACTTGGCTAACCAACTCCCAGCTAATACTAAATCCTAAAAAGTCTCAACTTATGTTCTTTCATCATTCCAAAGCAGCAGTACCTACTCCCCCATTCTCTATTTCTGCATCAGATAATACCCCTATCTCCCCCCTGTCACACAAACCAAATTACAAGGGGTCATTATTGACAATAATATGAAATTTGACAAACACATAGCTCATACAATAACCTAAGTCAACAAAAAACTAGGTACTCTTTACAGATGTAAAAACTTCCTAACCAGCAACAGTACAATTACTCTAGCTCTTACCCATCTTCTCTCTACCTTACTGTATACTTCTGTTCTAATTAATCTAAACCAAAGCGACTTAAACAAGCTGTCAATATGCTACAACAAAATAGTAAAATTTGCCGCAAACTCCTCCTACCGCACCCACCACTGTCAAGCCCTAAAACAGCTTTTGGCTGGAACTCCCTTAACACCTTAGCTCTATACCAACTTTGTCGAGCTCATCAAATACTGTAACAACCTGACAAAACTCCAGCCTTACAAAACCTGATCACCCTCTACTCCAATAACCGGGAACTTAGATCCACTAACAAGGCACTATGTGCAAACTCCAAAAGCCATTACAACTCTGCTGACTCCCTGTATTCTAGCAATATTGTCAAGACTTGGAACTCCCTACCACTAGAAATCAGGGTACAATGGAAAGCTAGCAAGTACGGCTGATGCAAGGCAACCAAACTAGTATGCATCAAAATCAAAACGCCAGCACCAAAGATGAGCTGAAATAAATTTATTTTTAGAACAAGTGAACTAGACCGGTTTCAGCATATAGCTTTCTTCAGTAGTATGGAAAAGAACCATGGCAAAAGCCAGTAATTTATACACATGTTCCAATGTAACTGAAAACTCAAACTAGCTGCAAAGAATGTATGGTATAATTTAGAAAGAAAATGGATCATAAAAATAGGGGGTCTTTTTTCCCCAGGACTAAATGATAAATTGTAAGTTTTCCATTATCTAAATTATACCATACATTCTTTGCAGCTAGTTTGAGTTTTCAGTTACCATCAGTCATTCATTGATTATATTTTAATTTCTTGTTAACAACTTGTTTTCTTCCTAGGACAGGAAGTGATGTCATTGTTTTCATTGGAACATGTGTATAAATTACTGGCTTTTGCCATGGTACTTTTCCATACTACTGAAGAAAGCTATATGCTGAAACCGGTCTAGTTCACTTGTTCTAAAAATAAATTTATTTCAGCTCATCATTGGTGCTGGTGTTTTGATTTTGATACAACCTAACAAAACCATCTTAAAATAACAGCTTATTTCTCACCTAAACAACTCATGGACAAGCAACTGCTTAGCACCTGGGCTGACATATTTTAACACCTTTCCCCTATCTGACCTCTTCTTTAAAACTCCCACAAATGCACTATATTTATTATCATGCATTACTTACCAACTCACTGCCACTTATTCCCCACTGTACCGCTTAACTCCCCTAGAATAAGTTAAAAAACTTTCCGCTTAAAATGTCAAAGAACCTCATATGAACTTGTCTACATTCTCCTCCTTTGACAAACTGGCTAGTACTTTTGTTTTTTTTTTTCTTTTCTTTCTTCTCATATCTTTATTACATCTTCAAGATTATCTCTACTGAACACAATGTATGAACAACAATCATATGTTACTACCTGCTATACTTTTAATTGCATGTCTAAACCACAATGCTTATGTAAATATGTTATACAATCATATGTTATCTGCTATATTTTATAACTGTATGTGTAAACCACAATGCTCATGTAAATACCTTATGTATAGTATGTTAGCAATTGTTTCTGGAGCTTTTCTCCCCGAGCCTCCACTGAAAATGGACAGCTCTTGTCCAGTCAGACCTCCCCGGTAAACGAGTGTAAAATAAAAATAAAATACGATGCATAGTCTGATTGATATTAGTGTCAGATACTACTTTTGGTAAAAAGGATGGATTTATTTGCAGACACCCTGTCCTCATGAAAGATTAGGTAAGGAGGCTTGCAAGATAAGGCCTGTAACTTAGATATTCTCCTAGCAGAAGTAAAAGCAAGTAAAAAAGAGGTTTTCCAGGACACATACTTCACATCCCAATTTGCGAAAGGTTCAAATAGGGAATTAATTATAGATTGTAGCACCAGATTCAAGTCCCAGGGCTTACACAGATCCTTGTATTGAGGTCTCAGCAATAAGGTTCACTTCAGAAAGGCTTTACAAAGTTCGTGTGACATTAGAGCTGCATCATTTAGACCATTACAAAAATTTGAAATTGCAGCTAGATGAACCCGTATAGTTGAGTAGGATGCCCCTGCATCGAAAAGCAATGCTAAAAATTCCAAGATGTTATGAAAATTCGTTGAACTGGGGCAGTAAGACTAGTATGCCTGGAAATAACTGGAAATGGAGAAGCCATGCAATGAGCTTAAGAATTTGAATATTTGGATGAATAAGTCCCTCTGGATGGGATTATAGGTCTGGAGCTGGGTCCCAATGTCCAAGGTTTCTGAATTAAGTGAGGCCACAGAAAGGGAAACCACATCTGTTGAGGCCAGAATGGAGAATGAGAATTGGCTTTCTTCAGAAACTGGGAAATGAGAGGAATTGGGGGAAAGGCATACAGTAGACGGAGGGGCCAATCTTAAAGGATTGCATCACTCGGTGACTCCCCTGGAGGGGGGATCAGGACAAAGTAGCTGCTGCACTTGTTGCTCAGGGGGGATGCAAAGTGATCGCAGCAGGGCTAGCCCCATCGACGGAATATCCTTTCTGCCATGGAAGAGTTGAGAGAAACTCTTGAGGCATCAGGACGGTCCTTCTCAATTTGCCTGCAATCAGGTTAGAGCTCCCCGGAATATGCATTGTGATTAGAAAGTGGCCAGATGAAACTGCCCATTGCCATACTCTGAGCGCTTCTTGACAAAGGGGGTAAGATCTGGTTCCCCCCTGTTTGCGGATGTACCAAACCTCTGACATCTGTTTGGATCGCAATTGATCCTGAGGGGTGGGTTTCTCGGAATGCACTACTGTCATCTCTAGAACACTGATGTGCAAATTGGCCTCCAACTGGGACCAAGTGCCTTGGGCTGTCTTTCCCAGATAATGTCCCTCCCATCTGGGATGTGTCCATGGTCATTACGGCTTGGGACTGTGGAAGGAAAAAAGGATGACCCGATATAATGTTGTTGGAATGGAGGTACCAACTCAAGTCCTTTTTGCATAAATTGATGATCAGTACTTGATGGGACATTGGTTGGCTCAGTAATGGCCTTTGTGACGCCAACAGCCATTGCAGAATTCGCATGTGAAACCTCGCAAGGGGAACTAAAGTGATGGAGGCCGCCACAGATCCTAGAGTCTGTAACATCAGTCTTGCAGTCACTGTTCTGTTGTTAATAATCTGACTGACTTGTGAGTTTATTCTTTGAAGTCTTTCTTGGGGTAGAGACGTGATACAGGTGCTTGTTTCCAACACCGCCTCTATGAACTCTAAATGCTGTGTTGGCTCCAGGTGCGATTTTTCGTAGCTGCCAGTGATTCTTAGCAAAGAGCAAGTTTGAAGCACATAGTTCCTTGCCTGAAAGCAGTAAATGCCTGGTGGTTGAGGTAATGAGCCAGTTGTCTAGGTATGGAAACACCTGGAATCCTTGCTGTCTGAAGTGAGCTGTGACCACTGCCATGCATCTGAACACCCTGGGGGCTGTGGTGAGGCCAAAGGGTATGGCTCTGAACTAATAATGACTGTCTCCCAGCTGGAAACACAGAAATCTTCTGGAGCGTTTGTCTATTTTTATGTGATAATACGCATCCTGGAGATCTGCTGAGCACATTGAATCATCTTTCCCTAAGAATGGGAGAATAGACTGAACCGTGACCATCCGGAATTTTGTTTGTTGAACTGACTTGTTCAAGACACTGAGATCCAAAATTGGTCTCCAGTCCCCTGTTTTCTTTGGCACTAAAAAGAATCTTGAGTAAACCCTGGATCCTATCTGGTCTGGTGGGACTGCTTGGATGGCTCTTTTGTCTAGCTGTTTTTGAATTTCGAGAACTTCTACATCCATGTGACTGGGTGGAATGCCTGGGATTCTGTTTAGTTGTTTGAGTCTTTCAAAAAGGGAATATTGTAACCTCTGGTTATAATTATAATTCTCTGCACTCAATTGTCCATTGTTATGGTTAGCCAGGCAGATAGCTGCAGGGAAAGCTGCCCCCCAATTGCCTCCAGAGGATGGCAATTGGGCCTCCATTAAGGAGCGCTGATAGGAGTTACCAGGGAAGGAATGCCTGCAACCCTGATTTTGCAGGTCACCTCTGCCTCTGGCACGGCATCTTCCATTATAACTCACCTCCTACCCCCACATGGGGCCATTACCATGTAAGTCCGAGAAAGGCCCTTGGGACTTTTTGAATCATAGCTTGCCACTCCTCTGGGCCCTGGAGTAGGGCTGTTGAGGAGTGGAAACGCATACTCCCATGGCAGAAAGTGTCTTTCTATCCTTCTCATATCTTGGCCAGGGTCTAACTTTGGGGCCATAAAGGAATGTTTCGTCAAAGGCAGCATTGACTAAAGAAGACTTAAATGGCTCCACAAGTTCACATAAGAGCATCCAGGCATGCCTCATGGCTATGCCAGAACCCGCTGCCCTACTCGTCCCTTCAGCTGAGTATGCAATGAGCCTCATGGACGAATTACATATTGAATCCAGGGTTGCCAGCTGGGAAGCTGCTTTAGCCTGAACCCCCTCAGGTACGGTTCCTCATAGCTCCTTTATCAGATCTTGTTGAAGCCTGGCGAAATGTGGCATGAAGTTAAAGAACCTAAGCGTAAAGGTTGAAGTATATACATGCTTCCTGACTCTGTCCATCATCCCAGACTACTTATTAGGAGTAGGACTTTCATCAGCAAGTTCCTTTTTTGTGTCTGCTGCAATCACCATAGCATCTACTGGCACCTCTTTAGCCCAATGCTGCTGATCTGCCAGAGATGACAGAATGCAGTCTGGTCTCTTAGGGATTGGTTCGATGGAATCAGGAATCTTCCAAGCCCACCGTGCAATCAACTTAATTAGATCGTCACTGTGTATAGAGCTCCAAGCAGTACATGGTCAGGCACTGAAAGACTCTAGGTATACTGAGTGCTCTGAGAAAGGTTGTTGGGAAGTCCAGCAAACCCTCTGTTTTAAGGATCTCTGTTTAAGGATCTCTAGGAAGTCGAACAAAACATTTTCTAGGGGTGACCTTGGGGAACCTCTCCCTTCAAAGTCAGTATTCTTCTGTGCAAGACTCTTCAGGGGAGTCCAACTGCTTTCTCTTCCACTTTCTCTTCCTGGGCACCTCCTCAGTGGGACTGGCCGGGGAACTTTCGTACGAGGACATAACCACCACAGTTGAATCCTGAGGCTTCTGTGCCCACTGCCCCAGGTCAGAGGCTGGTGGTAGCTCTGGGTGAGGGGAAGGACCAATATGCTGTTCCGATGAGAGAGGAATCGACTGTGAGCCAGCAGTGGACAAGGCCCTGTCCATGGCTCAGAAAGCAGGACCCCACAGAGGAATGGGAGTCTGTAATCAAAACAGACTCCTTTGAAAAAAGAAGTTATGTACCTACCATAACGTTCCATGTTAGTTGTCTTCTTCTCGCCTTCTTTCTTGCTGGTTGAGATCGGCTCCAACTCGGCCATCTTCAATAGCTTGAGAGCTGTTTACTGGCTGAGGCTACTCCATATCCCATGAAGCCTGGAGCTAGTTACCCAGATCTCATTTGAAAAAGCTATTCCAGACATAACTAAGGAAGAATTCTGCCCTAGTAGCCCCTTGGGCCTAACTGTGAAGCTATCTAAGCAGAAAAGGACAACCAAAGAAGGTTCAGCGAATGAAATCTGAAAAAGGGAGCTCCTCTTGATCCACTAGGATAGGAGGCTGGAGGATGGGATGCAAGAAAGAAGGCGAGAAGAAGACAACTAACATGGAACGTTATGGTAGGTACATAACTTCTTTATGTTAAGTTGTCTAGCTCGCCTTCATTCTTGCTGGTTGGAACAGCGTCCCTAGCACCTACTATCCTGTGTGGAACCAAAATCAGCTCTGTTTCTGGAAGCAATGTCTAGTTTATAATGAGAAATGAAGGTATGTGGGTTAGCCCACGTAGCAGCTGCACAGATAGATTCCATGGGCAACCTAGATTGGAAGGCCACCGGGGAGGCCAATGCCCTAGTAGAGTGGCCTTTTGGTTTGATAGATAATTCTTTGTTTCTCAGCTGGTAAATGAATGAAATAATGTGAGACAACCACCTAGATAATGTTACCTTTGAGACTGGAAGGCCTTGTCTGCCCTCAGCATAGGAAAGGAAGAGTTGGTCCGACTTCCTGATGTCCTTTGTTCTATGCAAATAAAAACGCAGTTGTCTGTGAACATCCAACTGGTGCAATTTATATTCTGCCTTGTTGGTGTGATTAGGAAAGAACACAGGAAGGTCTATGGACTGATTTAAATTATTTTGCGAATAGACCTTGGGAAGGAAGGAAGGAAGGATTGGTACTTAGAGCGACCCTATCGTTATGAAAAACTAAGTATGGAGGACGAATACATAGCCTGAAGCTCCGAAACATGTCTGGCAGAAGTAATGGCTACCAGAAAAAGAGTCTTCCAGGATAAAAACTTAATGGAGCAAGATGCTGCAGGTTCAAAAGGTGGCAAGATTAGGGAAGCTAGTACCAAATTTAGATCCCATGGAGGTGGGGGATCTCTCACTGAGGGCCTAAGCAGAGTGGTTCCTTTGAGGAAGGCTTTACACAGCTTATGAGACATAATGTTGTTAGAAGACAACCCAATGTGAAAATTCGAAATGCAGCTAACTGAACCCTGACTGTAGCAGAAGTGGAACCAGAATGAAAGAGTTCCGCTAAAAATTCCAAAATCTCGTGGACAGGGGCTGAAAAGGGGTCAATATTCCTAGCCTCTGCCCAGCAAGAAAAACGTTTCCACTTGCTAGCATAAGTTTTCCTAGTTGTGGATTTGTGTGATGAGATAATAATTTCACGCACAGAGGGGGAAATATTAAGAAGCCTGGCTAAGGTTGGAAGTTGAGCAACCAAGCTGTGAGCTGGAGCGTTTGAAGGGATCGATGCAGTCTGCCCGATTGATGAATCAGTAGATCTAGAATAAGATCCAGAATCCAAGGCTGCTCGACAAGGTAATGATGCAGGAATGGGAACCATATCTGTCGAGGCCAGTAAGGGGCAATGAGGATCATTCTGCAACCCAACACAGTTGCTCTCTGTATGAGTTTGGGTATTAGGGGAAACGGAGGGAAAGTGTAAAGAAGTCCCTGAGGTCAATCGTGGACTACAGAGTCTCTGGGGGAGTGGCCGGGAAGTGGAAGAAGGGAGAAGAAATTGCTGCACTTGCTGTTGAAGGGTGTGGCGAATAGGTCGCAGCAAGGTTGCCCCCATTTGCGAAAGATCTGTTCCGCAATTACCTGATTCAGAGACCACTCGTGAGGCATGAGAATTGCTCTAATGAGCCTATCTGCTATGACGTTGGACCTCCCAGGGATGTGCGTTGCAATCAGAAAACGTTGGGAAGAGATCGCCCACTGCCAAAGTCTGAGTGCTTCTCGACATAGAGAGTAGGACCTGGTTCTGCCCTGCTTGTTGATGTACCACACCACTGACATATTGTCTGTTTGAATTGCAATTGCCCTGAGAGAGAGAGAGTCCTGAAGGGCTTGCACTGCTAAAAACACGGCTCTCATCTCCAAGACATTTATATGCAAATGGTACTCGTGAGGCTGCCAGGTGCCTTGGACTGTCCCTGCCCTGATAATGCCCCCCCACCCTATCAGGGAAGTGTCCATGGACACTGTGGCGACTGGAGGGGATAGCACAAATGGTCTGCCCTGGGACACTGATGGGGAGACCATCCACCAAGCGAGGTGCTTCTTGCATGCTTCTGTGATCATAATCTTGTGAGACATGGAAGCTGTTGGAAGGACCACTGTGTGAACAGGAGCCACTGGAGAATTCTCATGTGAAATCGGGCTAGGGGAACAAGAAGAATTGCTGATGCCATGGAACCCAGTGTTTGGAGGACGAACCTGACTTAAGTCCTGTTGCATGTTAATAAAATCTGCACTTGCTGGTGAATTAATGATACCCTGTCTGGTGGAAGACTCGCAAACATGTTCCTTGTTTTTAAATTTGCGCCTATGTAAGTGATATGCTGACAGGGCAACAATGCAGATTTTTCTAAATTTATTGTGATACCTAGCCTGGAGCAAGTTTTGATAGTGTAGTCACTAGCTTGTAGGACGCGATGCCTGGTGGTAGCAGTGAGGAGCCAGTCGTCTAGATATGGAAACACTTGGAATCCCTGATGTCTCAGGTGAGCCGTAACCACTGCCATGCATTTGGTGAACACCCTGGGGGCTGTGATGAGAACAAAGGGCAGAGCTCTGAACTGATAATGACTGGCTCCCAGCCGGAAGCGAAGGAATCTTCTGGAGCGCCTGTCCATTTTGATATAGTAGTACGCATCCTGAAGATCTACAGAGCAGATCCAATTGTCCTGACCCAGGAAGGGTAGAATGGGCTGTAGCGTGACCATCCAAAACTTTGTTCTTTGTACAGATCTGTTCTCCAGTCCCCTGTCTTTTTGGTACCAAAAAGAACCTTGAGTAAGTTCCGGATCCGAGCTGGTCTGCTGGGACTTCCTGGATGACTCTTGTGTAGCAGCTTTGAAATCTCTATGGCTGCTTGGTCCCTTAGATTGGGTGGAACATCTGGAAGGGACTTGTTTGACGGTAACGGGGGTTGAGCAAATGGAATTCTGTAACCTCCGGATATGATCGACTGTACCCACTTGTCTTGAGTTAGACCTTGCCAGGCTTTGGGGTACAGTGAGAGCCTTCCCCCGACTGCCTCCAAAAGTGGGCAGCCGGGCAACCCTTCAGGGATGCTGAAAGGGCTTCTCAGAGACGGATTCTCTGCTGCCCTATTTCTGCAGACCCCCTTTGCCACGAGGGCGGCGTCTGTTATTGTTCCCTCCTCTACCCCTGGAGGGGAACTCACCATGTGTGTCAGGAAAGGCTCCCTGGGATTTCCAGATCCACATCTTTCCACTCTTCTGACCCTTGGGGTATGATCTAGAAGAGTGGAAAAACGGACTCCCACGGCAGAGAGAGTCTTGCCTTCCTGTTCACACCTGGTTAGGGTGTCCTTCACCTGTGATCCGAAGAGAGTGGAACCATCAAAGGGGGTATTGGTGAAAGACGCTCTGAAGGGATCCACAAAATTACATAGCCGCATCCATGCGTGCCTCCTAAGGGCAAAGTCTGTGCCTGCGGCTCTACTCGCACCATCGGCTGCATAAGAAATGAGCCTCATGGAGGAGTTAACAACTATGCAGTTATAAATTTAGCAGGTCTCCTGGGGGTTGGTTCCACTGTATCTGGAGCTGACCACCCCTTCCGAGCCACCACAGTCATACATGGGTCGAAAGGCGGAGACACCCAGGAGGTGGAAGGTCGGGAACCAAATGCATCCAGGAATACCAACTCATCCTCGGAAGGGGCTAGGGATTTCCAGTTCCCCCTCTGCCTAAGCATTTCCAAGATGTCAGAAAAGGAGACATCTTCAGAGGGGGATCTCGGGGACCCTTCCGAATCCTCTAAGTCAGCATCTGATGTGACAGACTCAGGGGAGTCAACATGCTTCCTCTTGCACTTCCTCTTACGAGGTGGCTCCTCTGAGTGATCAGGGGAGGCCTCGGAAGAGGAAGAAACACCCAAAGAGGTGCCCTGGAGCGCTGGTTCCCCATGCTTGGGGTCTGGAGGAGGGGCAGAGGCAGACGCAGGCACCATTGGGGGAGGAGCCGATGGGGTTGACCGTGGGACTGACTCTGGGGCCAGTACACTCCTCATGAACTCGAAGGTGCCCCCTCCCAGACGCAGAAAAGACTCCAGTTCCGAAGAAACCGGAATCCCTCCCCGCACCTAGGGGAACGGCTCCAAAGCCGATGTAGGAGCCGAGCTCACCTGCGCCGAAGCTCCGAGGGGGAGAACGGAGTCGGATAAGGGTCCGATGCCACTCGCCCCCTCGGAGCTGATGAGGGAGTCCCGGCGCCCAGATCCCTCCAAGGACAGTGTCATGGAAGGAATCGGAGCTGACGACGGAATCGAAGGAGAAGGTATCGGAGCCGACGGTTCCACGACTCGAACCCCACGAACTCCGGCTCCGAGCTCAAGAGTGGAGTCGGAGGAGGAATATCTGCAGAAGTGGTCAGAGCCGACACCTGATGAGGGGGGGCTGGACAACATTTTCGCTAGAGCCTGCGATTTCAGCAGCCTACTGACCACTTTCTCCAAGTCCTGATCTGAAAGCCTAGAGGACCAAGAGGAGTGAGAGGACCTATGACTGTGCTCCGATTTGGAGCAGAGGTGACCGTGGAGCCGAGCGTATCGACTCCAAGGAGGGAGACCTAGATCTCTTTCGACTCCCAGGCGGCTCCAAAGTACGTGCTGGAGCCGAATGGGAGGGAGGCACATCAGTTCTGGCCAGAGCCGAGGTGGATGGTGGAGTTTCACCCAGCGACAGCTCAGAACTGGAAGCCACAGTCTTAGGTGACTTGGAGGATTTCACAGGCTGAGCCTTGGCCAGTGAATCCTGGGGCTTGAGCAAACTCCGAAGGATTAATTTATTTTTGCGCTCCTGCAGGACTCTTTGGGCTGAAAGCATGACAAACCGAACAAGAGTCCTGCAGGTGCTCCACGCCCAGACAATAGACACAAGAAGTGTGACCATCTGTTAGAGACATCCTCTGACAGCATGAGTCACACTTCTTGAATCCGGACACTTTAGTATCCTTGGACATATTACCACACACACACACACACACACGAAAAACAAGTTAGCAGGTATAACTAATTTAACAATATAAACTATACAGCTAACACACACTGAAACTAAAGTCTACTACTACAGCTACTACCTAAAAACGTTTTTTTTTTTTTTTTTAACTAGAAGAAGACAAAAGGAGGGCTAGCCTCTAATTTAAACGGCTACCATGAAAGGGAAGGGAGGGGGAGGGGTGGGGAAAACTCTCTAAGTACAACGAGTTTTCAAGAAAAAAACAGGAGGGATAGATGCTATTTAGAGAATATAGCTAGGGGAATAGTACAACTAAGAAATTAAGTACACTATAAAGGTTAAATTTTAGTAAAAATAGAAAAATACAATAAAGTATACGAGCCTGAGCCAGTAAGACAACCTCGCAGTCTGAGCGGCAAACGAGATCTGGGTAACTAGCTCCAGGCATCATGGGATATGAGGTAGCCTCGAGCCAGTAAACAGCTCTCGAGCTATTGAAGATGGCCGAGTCGGAGCCAAAGATCGGCTCTGATCCCAACCAGCAAGAATGAAGGCAAGATAGACAACTTAACATCCATGGTTCAATTCCGCATTGAGGTGGCCACCTCTGAGCCCAAAAAACAGAGTCAAACTTACATGTGCCAAAGCCCTGAGAAGTATGGATGGCTCCAATAAGATCAGTGTCAATCTACACTCCCCAGAACCAACAACGAAACTTTGACCCAGAGACGTGTCCGGTTCCTACAGAACCGAAGAGCTCATGGTAGTAATCAGAGCTGGAGACAAGGACCTCACAGTGCCGATACAGTTGGCACCAGGACTGTCGGAACCAGGAACACCAAAAGTTCAGTCAGAGTCAGAGGAAGAATGAGAACCAGGTTCAAGACATGTAAGGATCCAGAGCCAGAAGTGCTAGGAACCGAGCAAGTGGCTAATCCCTTCACTGCCAGGAGTTGGTCCAAAAGCCTCAGAATACTAGACTCTGAGAGGCTCCTGGTGGAAGGGACTGAATAAACTGACGGGGACCAGTGTTTAGCTAAAAATGGGCTTGGCGGGCGGTCTACAAAGGGGTCAACTTTCACAGAATATCTTGTGTGGGGCAAATATTTAAAGGAGAACTCTCTCAGTTCCAAGATCAGTAGAACGGAGGAGAGGGAAAAAGTCTGATCCAAGCTAGTAGTGGGTGCCAGAATTGTCGGTGCAGACATAAGCACCAACGGCACTGCTGATGGTGGTTGTTTTTCATTCGGTTCCATCGAAACTGTCGGAACCAGGAAAGACTTAGCCTTTTTAATAGGCAGTTCCAACGAAAGTGATGGAACCGAGTAGCTTCTCTTCTTTGAGCCTTCATGTCTGGAGGAGAAGGACGAAGAAGAATGAGAGCTAACAGTCTTAGACATCACAGATATGGCCTCATCAAAGCTAGATTTTATCAGGCCTTTCAAAATGAGCTTATTTTTTTCTCTCTACATGGGCCTGGTGACTAAAGCTGTAACAGATGGCACAGTCTTCTTGAAGGTGCACCGGGTCCTAGCAGTAGACACAAGGAATGTCCATCTGGGTTTGGAAGTTTACGATCACACTTCTTGCATCTCTTGAAGCCAGAAGTGCCTTTAGACTTCTCAGCCATGTCAAAAAAAAGTCGCTGTCTCACACACACACACACACACACACACACACACACACACACACACACACACACACACACACACACAGAGGGGAGTCGGGAAATTTTGAGAAATTACATTTTTTGAAAGGAAAAATGTATCAACGATGGTACGAAAGATTTACCATACCAGTAACAAGATAAAGGGAAGAAGTACCAACAATGGTAAAAGTACAGTTTTGTACCTACCATAAATGTAGATGTTCGAAGATCCACATTGCTGCAGTCCTTACACTTGGGTAGTCCGCTGTCCTCGGTCGGCCCGAATATCAAAGTATAAGGCTGACGTCGGTCAAGGCGCATTAGACTGACATCAGGACGTCAGGGTACAAATGCGCATGACCGACGTCATATCCTCAGTCTTTTCTTGCCCCAGATGTCAGAAGACCCTAACAAGAAAGGTCAAAACCCAAAGACAACAAACAACCAACCAACCACCCTAGCACTAATAATATGTACAATATATACAACATACACAATATTTACAATCCAACCCACACAACCGCTTCTAACTACAGAGGGGAAGGAGGGAGGGTAAATTGGACTGCAGCAATGTGGATCTTCGAACATCTACATTTATGGTAGGTACAAAACTGTACTATGTTCTTCATCTCACATTGCTGCAGTCCTTACACTTGGGTAGAATCCCAAAGCAGAGGTAAGGGAGGATGGCACAACTATAAAGAAGCAGGAGCTGCCAAAATGCCCTGTAAAATAGCAGTGGCAAAACCAGCCCTAGATTTAGAGTAAAGTGGAAGGTGATAATGCTTAGAGAAAGTATGCACTGAACTCCAAGTAGCTGCCTCCAAGATATCTTTAGTTGCCACCCCCCTTAAAAAGCTGTTGAAGTGGCAGTAGCCCTAGTGGAATGAGGCCTAATCCCAGCTGGAACCTCCTTGCCATGATGGGAATAACAGAAAGCAATGCAAAACCCAATCCACTTAGAAATAGTTTGTTTTGACACAGGCTTGCCCTGAGAACTCAAAGCAAAAGAAACAAATAATTGCTGAGACTGCCTGAACCCTTTAGTTCTGCTCAAATAATATCGCAACTGCCTGTGTATATCCAAAGTGTGCAAAATCTTTTCCCTTTATTTTGGGGTTTGCATAAAAGGTAGGCAAATGAATAGTTTGGTTTAAAGCCACACTAGAAACCACTTTAGGCATAAAGGAAGGATTAGTACGCAAAGATACCCTATCCTTATGGAAAATTAAGAAAGGCTCAACTGCCATAAGGGCCTGTAATTCAGAAACCCTTCTCGCAGAGGTAATGGCTAACAAAAAAGCAGTCTTCCATGATAAATATTTCAACTCAGCAGTAGCTGCAGGCTCAAAAGGTTGTAGAGTGAGTTTCTCCAACACAAAATTGAGATCCCAAGCAGGAGTAGGAGCTCTCCGTGGGGGTCTTATATTCTTTGCCCCTCTAAGGAATTGCTTAAACAAAGGATGAGAAAACAATGGTGGGTCACAATCATAGTGAGCAGAAATTGCTGCAGCATGAATCTTAATAGAAGAGAAGGACAAACCTTTGTCCAGTAATTCAGTAAGATATTGAAGAGCCACACTTAAATTAGGCTTAGAAACATCAAATGCTTTTGCTGCACTCCAAAATAAAAATCTCTTCCATTTATCTGCGTACACTTTCCTTGTACTAGGCCTTCTGGCCTCCAAAATAACATTCAAAACTTGCTGTGGAAGCTGAAACCCTCCAGGGTTTAAAACAGAATATGCCAGGCTGTCA
This sequence comes from Protopterus annectens, assembly GCF_019279795.1. Classification (NCBI taxonomy): domain Eukaryota; kingdom Metazoa; phylum Chordata; order Ceratodontiformes; family Protopteridae; genus Protopterus; species Protopterus annectens. The sequence continues at coordinate 776,504,019 of NC_056725.1, read as the reverse complement.
GGTGAAGAGAGTGAAGTTTGACATTGAGTAAATGACTGTTCTCCTGAGACAGCAGGTGTGGAATCGAAGGTAAAGGCCATGGAGGCTCCCGTACCAGACTTCTCAGTAGTGGGTACCAATGCTGTCGAGGCCAATCTGGAGCTATTAAAATCATCCTTGGCTTGTCCTGTCTGACCTTCAGAAGTACCTTTGGGAGGAGAGGCAGAGGTGGAAAGGCATACACATGAAGATATTGAATGAAAGAGCATCCACTTTCCAAGCTGTGGGATGAAAACTTTTTGTGCAAAACTTTGGCAGCTGGTAGTTTAGTGGAGAAGCGAACAGATCTATGTCTGGAGTTCCCCATGACACTGTCAATTTCTGAAATACATGAGGATCCAATTTCCACTCGTGGGGATCCATAATTTGTCTGCTCAACACATCTGCTAAGGAGTTCTGTGCTCCCGGCAGAAACCTTGCCTGAAGATTTAGCTTTAAACTGAGAGCAGTCTCCCACAAAATCATTGCTTGTCTGCACAGAGGATAAGAATGTGTTCCCCTTGCTTGTTGATGTACCACATGACAGTTGTGTTGTCTGTTAGAATCAACACCTGCCCTGGAAGAAGTAAATCCTTGAAAGCTATTAATGCAAATTGGACTGCTAACATCTCCTTCAGGTTGATATGTAGATGTAGAAGTCTGGCAGGCCACGTGTCTTGTATCCACTTTCCATTTAGATGAGCTCCCCAAGCTTTGTCTGAGGCATCTGTCGTTAGAATCTGACTCGCCTCTGGCCGGGTCACAGAGAGTCCCTTGTTTAGGTGACATTCCTGAGCCCACCACAAAAATTCCTTTTGAATGCAAGGTATTATCTGAATGACAGTGTCCATATCTTGGCAGTGCTGTGTCCATACATTATGAGATACCATTGTAGCCTCCTCATATGCAGTTTGGCATTGGGAAGCACCAGAATACAAGATGCCATGAACCCCAAGGCTTGAAGGACTGTCCTTGCAGTCAGCCTGGACTGATGAGACAATTGATGGAAGTAAAGAGAAAGATTCTTTTGTTTGTCCGGGGTCAAAAGGCCATCTGGGATGCTGTATTCAGTCTCACACCCAGAAAGCACATGTCCTGAGAGGGTACTAGACTGGACTTTATTTCGCTCACAGAATACCCCAGGCATCTTAGCACTGCTATCACATAGTGTAGATGATGAAGAAGTTCGTCCTTTCCTTGAGCCAGAATCAGGCAATCGTCCAAATAAGGATAGATCTGTATTCCTCTTAGCCTGAAGAAAGCTATCACTGGAGCCAGAACCTTCGTGAACACTCTGGGCAGTAGATAAGCCAAAGGGCAATGCAGAGAACTGATAATGAGAAGTCCCAGCCAAAACGTAGATACTTCCTGCAACTTAGCCTGATAGGAACATGAAGGTAAGCCTCCTTGAGATCCAGAGTCACCATCCAGTGATCTTTGCCCAGCAGAGGTAAAAGCTGTTGTAACGTCAACATTTTGAACTTGGGAATGTCCAGATAAGTGTTGAGGATAGATAAATCCAAAATTGGCCTCCACGTGTTCCCCTTCTTTGGTACTAGGAACAGGCGAGAATAAAATCCTAGGCCCACTTCTGACAGAGGGACGGTTGTATGGCTCCTATTTGGAGCAGCAGAGAAATCTGTTTGTGAGCCTCTATTCTTTGCTGAGGAGGAACGTCTGGCATGCCTTTGAAAGGAGGCAAGGTATGGAAATAAAACCTGTAACCTTGGTGTATGATATCCAATACCCATCTGTCTTGGGTAATTAAACTCCAATTTTCCTTGAAAAGTGCCAACCTTCCTCCCAAAGGTGCTGCCAGACGAGAAGGCTCTGGCAGCTGAAAAGGTAGGTCATTGGGTCTGTTTACGAAAGGACTGACCCCTGCCCTCACCGAAGACTGTGCAGGTGAACTCCCTGTTCTAGGCCTGAAAGAGCCCTGAGCTCTGCCCCTACCACGCCTAGACCTACCCCTAGACTGGGAATCATAAGAAGGATAAGTCCACCCCTTGGTAGGCCAATTTCTGCTAAACTTCGAGGCTGAACCTGCAAAAAATCTTTAACAGTCTGCATAGACTTAGCCTTGTCTTCCATTTTCTTTAAGACTGCCTCAACAGGTGAACCAAATAACACATCAGATTGTAAAGGAGCATCTAAAATCCTTGTCTTAACATGGTCAGATAAATTCTGATCCCTTAGCCAGGCATGCCTGCGAAGAACTGACCCAGTGGCAGCCACCCTAGACGAGGCCTGTACAGCATCAAAACCACATTGCAAAGAATGCTTACCCACTTGTTCAGAGACATGTACCAAATCTTGTAACTCTTTACACTCAATACCTTCCGCCAGAGCATCTACCTTAGACTTCAATTGAGACAGTAGATAGTTTTGGTATTTCAACATGTGAAACTGGCAATTCAGAGCCCTCATAGCTAGGGTGGAAGAAGTATAGACTTTCTTTCCCCATCTATCCAAAGCCCTGGCCTCTTTATCTGGAGGAACCGGATTTTTAACAACAGAAGCCTTAACACCCTTAGGCCCCTGACTAACAGTTTCTGGGTCCGCCCTAGGACTCTTAAAAGATACTTATGAGCTTCAGGCACCCTATAATACCTATCCGCTTAACAGGAGCAGGAGGCAAAGAATCAGGATTAAGAGAAGCCTCTGCAAACACATCCTCCACAACATCCAGAACAGGAGGTATAGCCAAAGGCCTATGCTGGGGTAAAACAAAATTCCCTAAGCCTTTTCCTGGAATCAGAAAAGTCCTGACCTTCCCACTTAAAATGCTCCCTCATGGAATGAAGAGTCTCTGAAAAGAAAAATCCTCAGGAGGAGAAGCAGAAGGAGTAGAATCATCCACATCAGAATCAGAATAAGGAGAATACTCCTGCAAGTCTTCAGCCAAGACTCTGAAACATCTGAAGCCTGCTCAAAACTCCCCAACTCAGGTTCCACCCTAGGCCTCTTATCAGGAGGGGCAAAGAACCTCTAATCAAGGTAATCAAATCTTCTGCCATTTTAAGCATATGCTTCTTGGGCACAGATCCTGAAGAACTAGGAGTGACACCAACTGAAGCTAAACCCGGCCTGCCTCTGGGAGAAGCCTTGGAAACAGAAGGAGAAGGCCTAACCACCCTAGGAAGGGAGGGGAGTACAGTAACCTGAGAAGCCCCTTCAGCCTGACCTGCCTCCTGAGAGGCCACATCCTGCAATAACAAGGTCTCCCCCTGGGACTCCAGAGAAACCTCCGTGGAACCACCGCTCCACCGACACCTCTAAAGAACCGGCGTCCGCACGGACGACTCGTCTAACCTGGGCTTAGCTGCCTTATCCTTGCGCTTCTTCGGAAGCGGACGGAGCATCCGACGGCATATTATAATTGCACCGCTTCAAGACTAACCTGGCACAATCTAACCTTCTCTTAATAGTGCGCTTATTGAATCTAGCACAAAAGCGACACCCAACAACGCCGTGCTCAGGCCCTAAACAAGGAATACACAAAGTATGATAATCTCTATGCGGTATCTGTTTCCCACAAGAAATACAGTTATTCACTTTTTCTGACATCCGGTAAACCACTGAGGCAAGAAAAACTAAAATATTCCCCAACGGGTACTTAGCCAACTTTGACTCGGTCTGAAACTCCGATGAAAATTTCAGAACGCCGAACGGCACTTGCAACGCTGCTTCTGCATCGGACCATGCAGCAAAAAAGACTGAGGATATGACGTCGGTCATGCGCATTTGTACCCTGACGTCCTGATGTCAGTCTAATGCGCCTTGACCGACGTCAGCCTTATACTTTGATATTCGGGCCGACCGAGGACAGCGGACTACCCAAGTGTAAGGACTGCAGCAATGTGAGATGAAGAACATCAGGAGAAACACACCAATAAAAACAAGGAAAGAGGAGCTGGGTAAAGAATAAAACTTTAGAGAAACAACTACTCGATAAAGAATTTGAAAAAGGGTAAACAGTTACAGTGATAAGAAATGACTTACTCAAGAGCTGACAGGAGAGGAACGAGTCTGGCACTTAAAGCGGCAAATGAGATCTGAGGTAATCTTGAGAGAAGCATTCTGGGTAGAGCTAAGCTCAAGAGTTTTTGGAAAGCGCAAGCTGCAATAACAGCAGAGTCAGTTCTAAGATACGGAACCAAACCCACAGTCAAGTATTAAGGGAAGATTGACAACTTCTGACGCAGCTTTTAAAGCTAAGGTTATTAGAAAAATTAAATGAGAAAGAAAGGGTAAAAGGCTGTGAAGTGAAAGCATTTTAAACCTGAGCACTATTACAAACTGATTCAGAAAAGAAAGATCCAGAACTGAGCTCCAGGAGCTCTCTCTTTGACACTAAAAATATCCTTAAATAAAATCCTTCCCCTAACAAGGAGGAATTTCCTCCCACTGCTGTCTGTATCATAGACTGCTCACATTCAGCACCCATTTTTCTGAAATAATCTGTTGTTAAAAAGGGAAATGGAGATTCAGACCTCGTGGAATGGGTAAGGGGCTGCTAGAGTGGGAGGGGGAGACTAGGTCCCTGATACATTTGTTCTGATTTGTTTGACTGTTCGTTTGTTCTGGGTGGTTCTGCTTTCTTTTTGGAACCTCCCTGCCACTGTTTTTAAAAATCTGCTTACCAACATTCTGCTGAAGCTGTTTATTTTGTTTGTGACAAAATCAGATGTGGAGAATTTAGAGGAGAGCTGAAAAAAATCTTAACTCAGCTTACCTCTCTTATCATACTTTTTGATAACCTTTGCAGCACATGGTCCAAACACAAAATCTCTATCCAAAGAAGAATTAAAAATGTCAGTTTTGAAATCTTCTGAGATGTTCTGAGACTGCAGTCAGACAAACCTCCTTAAAACAGTATCAGTAGCCCTGAAAGTAGTAGCTACACAGACACATTTCAAACAAAGTAGTGAGCTATGAAATAGAAGAAACTCAATTACACAAAGCAGGATTTTCCTCACAAAATTAAACCAGTCAAAACATTTCTCAAACTTGCACAATTAGTCAAGATAAATGTTAACATATGAGCCTGGCAGCTTAGAATTGCAAAAATCAAAGTAGCACAAGCATACATATTTTTCTTCCAAAATTTATCTAAAGCTTTATTATTCTTGTTGGAAGGAGAAGGATTAGAATTAACAAAATGCTTGGCAGCAGAGGTGGAGTAACCAAACCTATAGCTGCTAGCTCTGGGATTAATGTATAAAACTTGAAAGACTAAAGTACTTTGCTTTCTTAGGGGCAGTAGTTTGGCTGTCAGGGCAACCATAGGATGTGATAAATGCCCTCTAATGCTGACAGCATGGGGGTGGGTGGGTGATAAATCACAATATTTTCTAAAAGACATAGAAACCTCAGCATTCTCCCACTGAAAACAATAGTTCATTCTGGAAACAGTTTCAGAGAAAGACTTAAAAGGAGAATTAAATATTACACGCTCCTCAATCTAAATTAGAAACCTGAGAAAATACTGCCTCTGTCCCCCTTCATATTCCCATACATATTCCAAATCATGAACCTCTTCAGGAAAAAGGAATCCCTTCTTTTACCAGAAACCACCTTACAAGAAGGGTCAACAGCCTGCACAAGACACAATCAATTCTAGTAAATTACTACTGTCCAGAGTAACTGACACAAGAAAAACTAAATGTTTAGAAAAAAAAAAAAACATTTTTGGCAGTACGATAATAAAATATTTTATTATCCACAAATACTACACAGATGGCTGTGGTAAATTAAAATAATTTGTTTTATTATTGTAGGGCCAAAAATGATTTTTTTTTCAGATAGTGTATTGGTTTATATTATGGTGCTAGTGAATGTTGAAGTGAAATCGTGTGGTGTTAAAATTGTTGAAACTAAATGCTGAGTGTTATTTCCCTTTCTGACAAGAAAGTTGGGGAAAAAGACCCAGTATTGCCAGCAACAGCTTCCTCAGGGATGGGCACAACATTCTGGTTAAGCAGGGGCACATTCCCTCTCCCTTCTCCCATGACATGAGCAACAAGATTCTCTCTCTCCCTTGCGCTCTTAAGGGACCCCAACAGTCACAAAAAACATGGCTAATCCACTGTCCATACTGGCTGTATGAAAAATGCCAGAGGGATCAAAAGAAAAAGATGAATGGTATGAGTAACCAGTTTTGGCCACAACAGAATCACTCAGCGGCGGCTTGTGCAAACTACCAGCCTGCTGTGGTGACAAAGGCTGCTTAACAATCTTTTTCTTTTTGTGGCTGGAAGTAGGTCCGACCAAGGGACCGGTAATTTGTTCCAGGGCCAAGCCAAAAATGCTGCTCGTTTCCTAGAGAAGTAAAAAGAAAACAGTTGAACTCACGGTAAATCAAGTGGTAACAGAAGCAAACAAATATTGCATTGACTTCAGCGATTTCAGCATGGTTCAAGTGATTTTTGTTTATATATATCCTGGAGAAGCTAGCAGCAATAATTAGTAAAATAGGAAAATAGAAACAAGTAACCTTTTCCCATTAAAAAAAAAAAAAAAAACAGTAAAAAGCACCTTAAACACATCCCCCAATCCCAAAAAGTACAACAAAAAAGAAGTTATGTACTCAACATAACGTTCCATGTTTGTAGTTCATCTCGCCCTTCAATTTTGCACATGGGTTTGGAGCCGATCCTCGGCTCCGACTCGGCCTATTTACAAGCTGAAAGTCTTCTAGTTGGCGCGTGGCTAGGTAGGTATCCCATGATGCACCAGTACAATCCCCAGATCTTGTTTGCTGCTAACCAAGAGAAATAACAACAAACCATACAGAAAGAACCCAATAATAAAAGGTCTCCAGTGAATAATAACAATATTTTTCTGTCTTGAGATACTTCCAGGATGGGGGTAGTAGGGTGGGTTCGTAAGAATGAAGGACGAGATGGACTACAAACATGGAACGTTATGGTGAGTACATAACTTCTTTATGTTCTGTAGTCCTATCTCGCCTTCATTCTTACACAAGGGGCAGCGTCCCTAGCACCTTATTCTTGGGTGGCTCAAGGAAAAATACTCTGAGTACCGTAAAACCAAAGGATGCTCTACCTCTGGAGGTTAAATCCAATTTGTAATGAGCAATAAATGTGTGAGGGGTAGCCCAAGTTTCTGCTGCACAGATATTATCAAGTGGGACACTGGCTTGGAAGGCTGCAGAGGTAGAATGAGATCTCGTAGAATGAGTCTTAATATTGAAAGGTAAAGGCTTACCATGAGAAGCGTAAATGTAAGCTATACAGCTACAGATCCAATTTGAGAGGATCACTTTGGAAACTGGTAGATCTAATCTGGAATCGGAGAAGGAAATAAATAATTGGCCTGACTTCCCGAATTCCTTAGTCTGGTGCAAATAAAAACATAATTGTCTATGAATATCCGATTGATGAAACCTATATTCTGCTGCGTTGGAATGATTAGGGAAGAACACCGGAAGTTCTATGGATTGGTTCAAAGTGCTATGGGAACAGACTTTGGGGACAAAGGATGGATTAGTACGAAGAGATACTCTGTCTTTATGAAATATCAGATAGGGGGGTTTGACAGACAATGCTTGTAACTCTGACACTCATCTAGCAGATGTCATTGCCACATGAAACAAAGTTTTCCAAGACAGAAATTTCAAAGTTGACGAATGAGGAGGCTCAAAAGGTGGAGACGTTAATTTGGATAGCACAAAATTCAAGCCCCATGAAGCAACCGGTTCCTGAAATGGGGATCTTAACAAATTGGCACCTTTGAGGAAGGTTTTGCACAACCTATGTGACATCAGATTAGAATCTTGTAGGCCTAGATGAAAATTAGAAATCGCTGATCCCTGGTGGAAAAGTTCAGACGAAAATTCCAAAACCACCAGAATGGAAGCGGTATAAGAGTCAACATTCTTTTTCTCAGCCCAGATAGAGAACCTCCTCTATTTACTAGAATATCATTTCCTAGTGGAGGGTTTATGAGAGGACGTAAGGATATGAGTCACAGAGGGTGAGAAGTCATGAAGCCTGACTAGGGATGGAACTGGAGCAGCCAAGCTGTCAAACTGAGGGTGTGTAAGGTGGGGTGAAGTGAACCCGACGTGCGCCAAGAGATCTGGCACTGGGTCCAGAATCCATGGATCATCTAGGAGATGAGGCCCGAGAAAGGGGAACCAAACCTGTCGAGGCCAGTAAGGAACAATGAGGATCAGTTTGCTTCCCAGCTGTTTCGCTTTCTGAGTCACCTTGGATATGAGAGGAAAGGGGGGAAAGCATAAAGGAGACCTAGAGGCCAATCGTGAACATGTGCGTCTCTCGGTGATTCCCCCGGAGGTGGGATGAGGGAGAAATAGCTGCTGCATTTGGCATTGATTGAGATGGCAAAAAGATTGCAGCAAGGTTGTCCCCATCTGCAGAAAATCTGCTCTAGTTCCTGTTTCAGAGACCACTTGTGAGGCATCAGAATTGCCAGGCTGAGTTTGTAGGCTATCACGTTGGCTGTGCCCAAGATGTGCTTCGCCACCAGAAAGCGCTGGGAAGACATCGCCCAATACCAAACTCGAATGGCCTCTCGACAGAGTGGGTATGATCTGGTTCTGCCTTGTTTGTTGACATACCGTAGTACCGACATGTTGTCTGAATGTATTGCAATCGTCTCAAGAGGAAGAAGGTCGTGAAGTGCTTGCAACATCAGGAGCACCACCCTCATCTCTAGAACACTGATATGCAGGTGAGCCTCGTGATCTTGCCATGTGCCTTGGACAGTCATGCCTAGATAATGCCCCTCCCCCCCATCTGTGAGGCATCCGTGGTCACAGTGGCAACGGGTTGGTGAGGGACAAATGGAGTGCCCGTGGTTAACTGGGTGCGTTGAGTCCATCAAATGAGGTCCTTCTTGCAAGAGTCTGTCAGAAGTATGTTATGAGTTATGGGTAGTTGTTGAAAGGACCATGTGGACGACAGGAGACACTGAAGAATCCGCATGTGTAGTCTGGCTAGCAGTACTAGTAGTATGGTAGAAGCCATGGTACCTAAAAGCTTCAGAACACTCTTGGCCTTCACTTTTCAGAGGGGGAGAAGACGGTGAATTTGAAGAAGCAGATTCTGTGCCCTTTTTCCTAGAAGACGAGCCAACATGGCTACTGTGTCTATTTCTGCGGCTATAAAAATCACAAATTGAGAGGGCAATAAGGCAGATTTTTTTTCCAACTGATAGTAATCCCCAACTGGGCACAAAGTTGAATAGTAGTGTCCCTGGTCTGAAGAAGTAGATGCCTGGTGGGGGAGGTCAGGAGCCAGTCGTCCAGATACAGAAACATATGGAATCCTCGATGTCTCAGGTGAGCTGTCACAACTGCCATACACTTAGTGAACACCCTGGGGGCTGTGGTGAGACCAAAGGGCAGAGCACGAAACTGGTAGTGACTGGCTCCCAGCCAGAAGCGTAGATGACTCCTCGATGCCCTGTCCATTTCTATGTGGTAGTAAGCGTCTTGGAGGCTCATTGAGCACATCCAAGTGTCTTTCTCTAGTAACAGGAGTACAGACTGCAGTGTCACCATCCAGAACTTGTACTTATTTAAGGATTCATTTATTTTGCTGAGGTCCAAGATGGGCCTCCAGTCCCCTGTACGTTTTGGCACCAAAAAGAATCTGGAGTAAGTTCCGAATCCTATTTGGTCTGCAGGGACGGTTTGAATTACTCCTTTTGCCAGCAACTTGTTGATCTCCACAGTTGCCTGATCCCTGTGATTGGGTGGAACATCCGGGATCCTCTTGGGAACATGAGGTGGCAGAGAAAAGAGTATGGAATAACCTCTGGTGATAATTCTTTGTACCCATCTGTCTTGAGGGATACTTAGCCAGGCTTCTGGATACAAAGAAATGCGACCCCCGACTGGCTCCAGTCGGGCCCCACATCAGGAGCGCTGGTAGGGCCAGCCCCAAAACGAATCACGGCCTCCCTGGTTTTGCAGTCCACCCCTGCCTCTAGGGCGACGTCTACCATTTCCTCTTCCTCCTTTGCCTCTGAAGGAGGAGTCACCCTGTGCATCCTGGAAAAACCTCTGGGACTTCTTGAACCACATTTTACCACCGCTCTGACCATTAGGGTATGGTCTAGAGGGGACGGTAAAATGTACTCCCAAAGCAGTGTGTGTTTTCCCTTCTTGCTCGCAACGGATGAGTGTGTCCTTTACCTTAGGTCCAAACAATGAAGAACCGAAGGGGCGTTGGTAAAGGTAGACTTGAACGGTTCCGCAAAATTACACAAGCGCATCCAGGAATGACGCCTTAGGGAAATTCCTTAACCCGCTGCTCTGCTCGCTCCATCGGCTGCATAAGAGATGAGCCTCATGGACGAGTTGACAATAGAGTTCAAGGTGGACAACTGGGCAGACATCTTCTCAGGGACTCCTTCAGTGGATGTACCTTGTAGAGTTTCTCCTAGCTCCTTAAGGAGATCTCTCTGAAGCCTCGAAGTGTGCAAGGTAGTTCAGTGATCAAAGAATAAATGCCACTGACGAATAGATACGCTTCCCGTATCTGTCCATCATTCGAGATTCTTTATTCGGTGGATGGACAGAAGTCGTCTCAGTTAGCTCCTTCTTAGTGGCCACCGCCACCACCAAGGCATCTACGGGAACACCCTTTGACAAAAATTCTTTCACTCTGGGAGCTGATAGAAATTTATCTGCTCTCCTGGGGACTGGCTCCATGGCATCAGGAGTATCCCACACCTTCTGACTAACGAGCTCTAACAGTTCGTCGAAAGGTGGAGACACCCAAGAGGCTGAAGGTTGAGAACCGAAAGCCTTCAGGTACACCGACTCATCAGAAGGGGTGACAGTGGGCTAGCTGCACCTCTGCTTAAGGATCTCCAGGATGGCTATAAAGGAGACATCATCAGAGGACGACTTGGGGGACCCTTCTGACTCCTCGAAGTTGGTGTCTGAGGTAACAGACTCATCTTGGGAGTCTACATGCTTCCTCTTGCATGTTCTTCCATGGGGGCTCCTCGGAAGGATATTCCGGGGAGGTCTCGGAAGAATGGGGGCCACCAGACGGTGGCTCCTGAGGCTGCGGGTCTCTGCTGTCCGGAGAGGGAGTAGGAGCTGAGACAGAAGTAGGTGCCCTAGGGAGGAGAGTGTTGGTACCCCTGGTAGGAGCTGATGATAGGGACAGCACACTCCTCATCATCTCGAATGCCGACTTCCCTGGCTCAGAAGACCTCCCCAGCTCCGAGGATGCCATCGGCTCAGAGCTCACCCTAGCCGATGCACCGAGAGGAAGGGTCAGAACCAAAGAGGCTCGGTTCCAGGCTTCCCTGTTGGGGCCGACCAGGGAGCTTCGGCTCCTAGACATTATGGATGGCGTAGAGTGTGTCGGAGCGGAACTTGGCTCAGGAACAACCTCAGGGGGAGTTGGAACCAAGAGTTCCACCATCAGTACCAAACACTTCAGCTTCTAAAGACCAGCACAGCTCGGTGGAGGAATCACCAAAGGGGTAATGGACTCAAGTGGCCCCGGAACCGACTGGGTTGGAGCCAACAACATTTTAGGTAAGGCAGATGACTTCAGGAGTCTCAGCACTACTCTCTCCACATCTTCTTCCGATAAGCTCCTGGAAGATCTGGAAGAGAGTGTGGGAGAAAAGGATCTCTGCAATATGGGTGACCTTAATGTAGGGGAGACCGGTAAAGGATCCGTAGACCGGCTCCGATGTATATTCTCAGTAGTTGGCTCTGAACTACCTGGTGCCGACACTGTAGCAACAGTAGTAGTAGTAGAACCCTCGATCAGCTCCGAACTCAGTGGAGCCTAGGAGACAGTAGGTTTGTCAGATTTGGGAATTTTGAGAGGTGGCTCCGATGCACCAGCCGTCACCGGGGAGGGCCTCTTAGAAGATTTGGATTTCTCCTTTTTAGATCCATGAGACTTAGTAAAGGAGGAAGAGCTAGCCAGATCTTCCTCAAAAGAGGGATTTAGGAGACCTTTTAATATGAGCTTATTTTTCCTCTCCTGCAACACCCTGGCACTAAAAGAGTGACAAAATAAGCATGTTTCCTGTAAGTGGATGGCCCCATGACAGTATATGCAGTTACTGTGGCCATCATTTATAGACATCTTCTGTGAACATTTCACACACTTTTTAAAGCCAGATGGCTTACGATCCTTGACATCCTTAGACATCTCACAGAAAACTTCAATCAGACACACACACAGAAGAAAGGGAAAGTGGGAGGACTACGTCCTCTAACTTAAACGGGCCTAGCCCTTAAAGTACCAACAAAGACAACCACGAGGACTAAGTCCTCTAACTTAAACGGGCCTAGCCCTTAAAGTACCAACAAAGACACAACCACGAGGACTAGGTCCTCTAATTTAAATGGGCCTAGCCCTGGTACAGAAAAGAGGAAGGAAAATGTAGGTCCTCTAACTAAAATGGACCTAGAGGGAAAGTACAGAAGACAAGAGTCACACACACACACTTGAGAAGAAATACAATGTCTAACTGAAATAAAGAGAACGAAGGTCAAAACAAAACCCTGTTCTGGATGCCAATACCAATATAACTGCAAATACCAACAAGCGAAAAACTCCGCAAGCAAGGCTATTTATTTTAATGTAAGCGAGAAACTATCTAAATACTGGGAAATGCACGCACAGTCTAAACTATGCACAAAGGTGCCAACAACCACTAATATCAACAGTATCAAAACTAGGTTTATTAACAACCCCAGGGAAGAAACACGCTGGCACACAGGATACCAAAGAGAATGTTAAGGCCAACTGTTCTCAGAGAAACTTAACACAGGAAGCATTCTAGTAAACGCTATCTAACTACAAACACTACACTAATAACAGCTATATAAGGCTATCAAATATGCAAATAGCAGAGATATGCACAAATAGAAGAAAATGTGTTAGACTCAGCCACAGCCAAGAAGAAGCACATCCAAACTCATCAACACGGCAAATGAAATCTAGGAATTATACTGGTACACCATGGGATACCTACCTAGCCACGAGCCAACTAGAAGACTTTGAGCTTGTAAATAGGCCGAGTTGGAGCAGAGGATCGGCTCTGAACCCATGTGTAAGAATGAAGGTGAGATAGGACTACAGAACATCACAGTTTTTCCTTCTGAAAAAAGTCGTTTCAAACATTTAACCACAAAAGTAAAAAGTGTTCTCCCACTTAAAAGTAAATGTCACAAGACAGACAAGGAAAGTACATTTTCATAACTTAAAATTACTTATTTCTCATAAAACATCAATCAAAACAAGTTTAAAAGTAATGCTGAATGTTTTTTTTTCCCCAAAGGGAACCTATCTGTCAGCAAATGTAACAGTGTGAAAGAACAGATATGACAGGAAGATACTGGAATGAACTGGAAGAAACTGGAATGAATGTCTGTATCTGTTAATGACCCAAACTTGTGCTGATCAGGTGCCAGTCTCTCCTTTATGAGCCATATCTTCTTGAACCTTTCAGAATAAAGTCTGCCCATACTGAAGTTCTGTTAAGAATAAATTATTATGTACATCGAAGGTAGATATCAACAATACCTGAATACCGTCTCCAGTAACAGTGCTGATACAATAAAACAGTCTACAGAAATTCTGTATTCCTTTCCTACTGAATAACATCATTAATATTCTGGAATGCTGGATATCTGACCTGCCTTCTGTACTCAAACTTGAGTGCCTGCACTGCAAAGACATTCTACATATTAATCCAAACAAACTAACTTAACTGTGTCGGAAATATCTCCTAATAATAACAAAACTCTGTGTCTACATGCCTCTTTACCCTTGGTTCCCAAGCCTTGTAAGATCTGTTTGTTTTCAAAGTACTGTACATTCTGTTCTTATCAGTATTCATGACTGAAGGCTATTTTCACTGACTGAAAGTGCATTTACTGAAATTGTATGCAAACTGTGAAGGCCTGCTTTAATATGGCTACATTTCTAGGTTTATGCAAAGAAAATACTATATTTTTGTACAGTTAAATGACACCTGATCTTACATAGTGTTAGCCACCTGTCAATCCTCCAAAGCCAGAAGAGGAGTGCTCTTCTCAAGGGTGGGAAAAACCTGACAGGCTCGGCATCCACACCTTTTTTAGACAGCTCAGCTTGAGCTGCCTAATGGTTTGGGCACACGGAAAGTGTCCTAAAGCTTTGGAAGACGGTCAGCTATTATATGCTATGCAGGATACAATCCATATGGTTTAAGCTACTGTAGCAATGATCGATATGAGAAAAATAGAATGAGAGGGTTCTAGTATCATTCAGGGGGTTGGGCAAAAAATTAATTCTTCCTGAGGAAAACCAAATGTCTGCAAAAATGACTTACTGTACTGTTCTCCTAAAATACGAAACTACAGTTCCAAAATGCAGCTGATGGATCCTACAGCCTCAAGAAATAATGCCTTCAGGAAAGAAATTTCTGACTCACTAAGGCAAGTTGTTCAAATGACAAACCTACATAACTTTCAAGTACCAATGAAAAGAGTTCTTTAGATTAGACAGAAGATGGTGTTACCATCTGAGCCAAGGCAACTGCATGAGAAGACTGTTCTATGTCCAGTCTTCTCCAGTCCATCAGGCTATGATGTGTTAGGAAGGCTGAAACATGCACAATGCCCTTGGAATATCTAATGTCCAAAGTGGTGAACAAATATGGAGTGAAAAGACCTGGAAGTTCAAATGCTGAAAATGAAAGGGACACTCCTCCAGTCACTGGGAGAACTGAATCTACCTGGCAAATAAGTCTGTCTGCTTTAAGGTTTATCAATAGTCTCTAGAATCTCTGAAATCTCTGGTATGATTCTTTGGGATCAAACAGACTAATGAAGCCACCCAACCTGTAACATACCTCTAAATTGGGCTGATACAGTTTCTAGTATGGCCACTGATCTAATATAATAAATTGTCTAAAACCAAGCTCTTGTTGCTGTCATGAATAAACAAAGAGAGCTTTAATAGTTCTTTCAGGAATCCAGCCAGCAGATGCAGAATCAAATAGAATGTAGTAACCAGGTACAGAAAAGTTCCCTTTACATCAGGAAAACTGTGCTCATTATTCACCTCCTTGAACCACTTCAGTAAACAGTACCTAAGGAAGACTGCATTTAACTTTGGAATACGCAGGTTGAATCTACGGTGTTGCAGTCCTAAAGATCATATCTAAGAAAGATTCCTCTGAGCCTCTGGCTCTAGGAAAGGATTTGAACTCTGGCATAGGAAGTCTGTGAAAATCTCCGTCTCCCAGGAATATGAACTGCTGTAAGTAAGATGCACATTCAATGACCCACTGGCAAATTTGTGCCATTTACCTAAATAAAGAGTAAAACAGATACTCCCTTATTTACTCACATAACAAACCACAAAGAGTAAGTACAGCAATTCTTAATTCCAGTCGATTTCTTCAGACTGCATTCATGTAGACACTCCATTTACCCTGAAACAATAACAACTGACGATGTATCCCCCTAA
This sequence comes from Protopterus annectens, assembly GCF_019279795.1. Taxonomy (NCBI): domain Eukaryota; kingdom Metazoa; phylum Chordata; order Ceratodontiformes; family Protopteridae; genus Protopterus; species Protopterus annectens. The sequence continues at coordinate 776,488,510 of NC_056725.1, read as the reverse complement.
AAAAATCTACTATAAAGGCAATCAGTGTAAGGTTAAGTGACAGACTCAGAAGTGTAGTAAAAAGGGAAATAAATATCTGGATTGTCTGAGATTATCCACAATTTAAGAGACAAGACCATGACATCATTAGCAGATTTATGAGATAATGGCAATGTTGTAACCACTGACACCTCGGTGCACAACAAAGCACCCTCATTGTAAAGGTGAGGCACAACATGATTGAGGCTGCTATTAATCCAAAAAGACACAGCAAAGGGTCAATTATGCCAACTTGTTTATGGGAAGATTTGAGGAGGTTTTCATACAGGAAGATCCTTATTATAAGAACAACTATTTTTTAAATAAATGTTACTTTCATTAATGATTTATTATTATTATCAAGGGAGCCACTGAAATGCTTAATGAGTAAATATTTTGGACTACATTTTCCTTTTGAGCTCAAGAAAGATAATATTCAGTATTTACATATTTCTATTTATGTTCATGGTAGTGAGATCCATTCGACTCTTTATAGAAAACTTAACTCTATGAACCCCTTTTTATTCATAATTAGAGACCATCCTACACATTTATTGGACTCTCTCTACTATGGGGAATTTCTGAAGGAAAGGAAGATGATGGATTTCAGAGTGGCTTCTGAAGTGACGGAGAAGCGTTTCCAAATAGGTTATTTAGGTAAACGGTTTGCTCATTACAGACAGTGAACAGAGGTTTTGGTATGCATTACAAGCATAACTCCTGTACAAAAAATAATGCTTTCATGTTTCTAATAAAGAACATGCTTATTTCATTACATGGTATGCCCTCCCTTGTTGAAGGAATGACAACAAATGGTTTAAAAATTAGTTTGTTAATGAAATATTTACTGCATTTTGTAATAGGAAGTACACACAGATTTGTGTTTATTAATTGGGCTGGTTTTAAATAATATCTGAAGTCTACAGGTTTCAAATTTTGTAGTTGATTTCAGTGCTTATTTGTTAATTACTACTCCAGAAGCTATACAACTAGATCTGTGTTATCCATTTTCATTCTTTCTCACTGTTGGTTCTTCGGATCCAACTCAGTCACATTCACAAGACTTTAGGATCCAAGTCTCGAACTCCCCTCTTTCCCACAATGCATCATACCTCCCTAACTCCTCAGATCGAGTTTGCTGCCCTAATATGTAACATTACTGTGATGCCCCCATACTGGCCCAGTAATCAAATAGCCTCAATCCTCACCATTGGCAACAGTGAGGGACATACACAATGGGAGGATGACAAGTACACACACAGTAAAGTACAATTTCCCTTAAGAGCACACAGAGACCACAGTCAGTCTGTGGCTGATTTCTCCCTCTTTCTCCAGATCCTCAATAAGACTCCCCACTGGCACAGCTATAGGGTTAAGAACCCAGCTGAGGGGTCAAGCCAAGACCTCTAGCAGCCTCAATGTCCAACCAGTTAATACTGTTGCCAGTGGTGAGGATTGAGGTTCCAGTGCAGGGACATCACAATTACCAAGAAAAAATAGAATAGATCAAGAGTTTCTGGGCCCCAAGCCATGAATTTATGGGTTCCAAATTCCTATAGGTAACTTTTCAAAGATAACAAGGCTGGGGGATGGATGGGAGGGAAGTGAGGAAGAATGAAAATGGACAACATGCATGCCAAGTTATGGCAAGTACTTAACTATATCTGTTGTTGTCCTTTTCCTTCTTCCTCACCATTAGGTCAGAGTCTCCAGCTATGTAACTCTTGGGTGGCCTCTAACAAAAGATATGCTGGAGCACTGTTGAGCCGAAGGACGCCCTGCTTCTGGAGGCTTTGCCTAATTTATAAGGAAAAACAAATGTATGAATTTTAGACCAAGTAGCTGCAGCACATATTTTGTCAATAGATGTTCTGGCACAAAAAGCTGAAAATTGGCCATGGATCTAATCAAATAGGCTTTAGGTGGACAAGGCAGTTCGACCCCTTTTTGGGAATAAATGGTAGAAATGCTATCCGTTTAGCCAGGGTAATCTTGGATACTGCTTGGCCCAAACGATTAGTAGAAAAAGATGCAAGTTGATCAGATTTTCTGTGCTACTTTGCCTTTGCAGATAACTGTCTATGATCATCAAGAAGGTGTAACATACGTTCTCCTTTGTTTAAATAATTTGGAAAGAAAACTGGGAACTGAATGGACTGGTTAATGCTGGATTCTGTTGCTACTTTAGGCATAAAGGACGGATTAATTCTTAGGGAAACTCGGTCTTTATGAAAAATGATGTAATTAGGTTTGGCTGACACGGCTTACAAGTTCAGATACTCTTGGCCGACGTGATGGCGACCACGAATATAGTCTTCCATGAAAGAAATTTCAAGTCACAACTATTGGCTGGTTCGAAATGTTTTTGAGTGAGGTCTTGAAGGACAATTGCAAGGTCCCAAGGGGGAGAAGGAACTTTTATTGGAGGCCTTAGCAGAAAAATACCCCTCAAAAAGCCTTTGTATGACTTCGACGAGGAAACAAGAGGAAGATCCCTTTCCTGAATGAAAATTAGAAATGCCAGCCAGCTGTAACTTAATGGTAGAGAAACTGGCACTTTCATGAAAAAATGAACTCAGAAAAAGGAGAACAGCTAATGTAGGAGATGTAAATGGATCGATATTCTCCTTTGAAGCCCAAATCGTAAATCTTCTCCATTTACTGTTACAGACCTTTTTTGTGGAGGCTTTCTGCGAGGCCAAGATTATGTCACGAACTAGGGAAGCTAGCCAGGGCTTTTTTATAATCACTGAAAGTGCAGAAACCATATGGCTAGCCTGAGAGTGTGGAGAATGGGTTTTCGATGCTCTGATGGATGGGAGATGAGGTCCTGACTGAGATCCAGTACCCATGGGGAATACTTCATGTGAGACAACAGGAAGGGGAACCATACCTGACGAGGCCAGAAGCAGGCAATGAAGATCAATAAGCACTTCAGCCTGCTGGTTTTCTGTAGAAACTTCAGGATCAAGGGAAGGGGGGAGGGTAAGGATAAAGGAGACCCGGGGCCAACTGTGGACTACAACATCCTTCGGTGACTTGACTCCCCTTTTGGGGGATCAGAGCAAAGTACTTTCTCCATTTGTTGCTTAGGGGAGAAGCAAAGAGATTGCAGCAAGGTTGGCCCCAACGGCTGAAAATCTGGTTTGCTACTGCTTGACTGAGGGACCACTCATGAGGGTTCAGAAAGGACTTGCTGAGACTCTGCTAGCATGCTGTTTTCCCCGGGAATGTGTGCTGCAATTAGAAAGTGGCTCTAAGAGATTTCCCATTCCAAAACTCTCATGGCCTCTCTGCATAATGGGCAGGATCAGGCTCCTCCTTGTTTGATATATACCAGACTGACATGTTGTCTGAATGAACTGCAATAGTCCCTAGAGGGAGTAGGTCCTGAAAGACTTGCAACATTACAAGAATTGCTCTCATCTCTAGGACACTGATATGGAGCTTGGTCTCGTGCTGGGACCACGTGCCTTGGACCATCTTTCCCTGATACTACCCACCCTAACTGGTAAGCGTCCGTGGTCACTGTGGCTATTGGAAGGGGAAGAGAGAACGACCTGCCCAACAGTAGTTTGTTTGACTGCATCCACCAGTGGAGATGCCTTCTGCTGATCAGAGTTAGTCAGATAGGATTAGATAGCGGTTGAAACAGAATGGACCATTTAACAGCTAGGGTCCATTGTAGGACCTGCATAAAGTATCTTGTTAAGGGTATGAAGATTATGGCTGCTGACATAAAACCCACCTGTCTGAGAACTAACTGTGCTGGAGGAGATGCAAGTCCTGGACTTGCTGCCTCAGAGAAGTTATGCAATATAGAGGTAGGGAAGCTATTTGAGTGGAAGTGTTCAGTTGCGTTCCTATAAACTCTAGATTCTGCACAGGAATCAGGTTTGACTGTCAAGTTTACTGAAATGCCCAAGGAATTCAAGATCTATAAAGTACAGTTGTGTACACTTACCATAAATGTAGATGTTCGAGTGTCTTCACTGTTGCAGTCATGACTGTAGGGTTCTCCCTTGCCGGCAGGCAGTCCTCGGTCGGCCAGAATCCCAAAGTCTGGGTCCAGCGTTGGCTGCTCAGCCATGCTCCCTGACGTCAGAGCGCCAGGAGTACAAAGTTGACAGCCGACGCCATGTTCTCCAGTTTTTCTTGCCCCAGATGTCAGGTGTTCCAAAATGAGTAAGATCCCATACCCTTTGCAAATACACCTCAAAAGAAGGGTGAAGAAGGGAACGACACAAAAGAAAAAATAAGAGGGGACAGGAGGGAGGGTAACCCAGACTGCAACAGTGAAGACACTCGAACATCTACATTTATGGTAAGTGTACACAACTGCACTATGTTCATCATGTTTCACTGTTGCAGTCATGACTGTAGGGTTGAATCCCAAAGCAGAATAAAAGGGAGGTGGTCATAAAGTAGAGGGGGCGGCTAAAAGGCCCTGCAAGACAGCAGAAGCAAAGCCTGCCCTAGACTTAGAGTAGAGAGGTAGATTGTAGTGCTTGGAAAAAGTATGCACTGAACTCCAAGTAGCAGCTTCCAAAATGTCTTTGGTAGGAACTCCCCTGAGGAAGGCAGCTGAAGTGGCAGCAGCTCTGGTAGAGTGAGTCCTTATACTCTCTGGGATTTGCTTTCCATGGTGTGAATAGCAAAATCTGATTCCATGAGCAATCCATTTAGAAATGGTCTGTTTTGAAATGGCTTTACCTTGGGAACTTGAAGCATAAGAAACAAACAATTGCTCTGATTTCCTAATGTCCTTGGTTCTGTCCAGGTAAAAACGTAGTTGTCTGTGTACATCCAAGGAATGCAAGATCCTTTCCCCCTTATTTTGAGGACTGGGGAAAAAAGTTGGCAAATGAATAGTTTGATTTAAAGCCACTTTGGAAACCACCTTAGGCATGAAAGTAGGATTAGTCCACAAAGACACCCTGTCTTGATGAAAAATAATATAAGGTTCCACAGCCATAAGAGCTTGCAACTCCGAAACTCTCCTGGCAGAGGTTAAGAGCTAACAGGATGGCTGTCTTCCAAGATAAAAACTTGATGTCAGATGTGGCAGCAGGCTCAAAAGGAGGTAAGATGAGTTTTTCCAAAACATAGTTGAGATCCCAAGCAGGAATGGGTGGAGATCTAGGGGGCCTTAAGTTCTTAGCTCCTCTGAGAAACTGTCTCATGAGCTGATGAGAAAAGATTGGGGGGTCTGTATTATAATGAGCAGAAATAGCAGAGGCATGGATCTTTATGGAACAGAAAGAGAGACCCTTATGTAAGAGGTCTGACAGGTAAAGTAAAATCAAAGGAATGTTAGGAATAAGAGGATCTGAATCCTGAGCCTGCATCCAGGAGCAAAATCTTTTCCATTTACCTGCATAAGATTTTCTAGTGCTACGACGTCTGGCTTCTAAAATGACATCCATAACCTGCTTGGGTAGAAGAGAATGAATCAAAGACCCTGGATTAACCAGGCCGCCAGGCTGACAGAGTTTGGACATGGGAGTACAGAACCTGACCCTGGTGTTGGGACAGAAGGTTCGGAGTCTGTGGTAATACCCAAGGGGGCTCCAGACAAAGGTTTTTCACTGTTGGGTACCTAAACTGTCGAGGCCAATTTGGGGCCAGCAAAATTCTCATCTTGGGCTTGTCCTGTTTGATCTTTAATAACACCCGTGGAAGAAGAGGTAGAGGCAGGAAGGCATACCCCGAGAGGTTTCTCCAACTGAATGATAGAGCATCCACTTTCCAAGCTAGTTCGTGGAATGTCCTGGTGCAAAAAAATCTGTAGTTGATGATTGAGGTGGGATGCAAAGAGGTCTATGTGAGGACATCCCCAGACTGCTGTAATCATCCTGAATATTTCGGTGTCCAGCATCCATTCGTGTGGGTCCGACAGGTTTCTGCTCAGACTGTCTGCCAGGAAGTTTTTCTTCCCTGGTAGAAACTGAGCTTGAAGGTCCAGTTTGCAAGCTAGAGCTGTGTTCCGTAGATTCATGGCTAGTCTGCAAAGGGGATAGGAATGAGATCCCCCTTGCTTGTTTATGTACCACATAACTGTGGTGTTGTCTGTCCGTATCAGTAGCTGTCCTGGTTGTAGAAGATTCCTGAAAGCCCATAGAGCGTTCTGAACGGCTAACATTTCCTTTAATTTGATATGCAGGTGCTTCTGATCCTTTGTCCAAAGGCCCTGCAGACAATTGCCCTGAAAATGGGCTCCCCATGCATAATCTGAAGCGTCCGTGGTTAGTATTTGAGTGGCTGGAGGCAGACTGAAAGGTTTTCCCGTGTTTAGAGTACATGCCTTGGACCACCAAAGGAACTCCTTTTGAAGACAAGGCAGGATGGTGATCTGTATGTCTAAACTGTGGCAATGCTGAGACCATACACTTTTTAGGTACCACTGTATTTTCCTCATATGTAGTCTTGCATATGGTACGAGAAGGATGCAGGAGGCCATGTAACCCAAAGCCTGCAGGAATTTCCTTGCAGATAGCTGAGTTAAAGTTGCCAAGGTTTTGAAAGTTGAAGCCAGCTGTAATTGTTTTTCGGATGTCAAAAATGCCATCTGGGTTGTTGTGTTTAGAAGAGCACCCAGAAAGGTTATCTGTTGTGAGGGTATCAAATTTGACTTTTTTATGTTTACAGTGAATCCCAGGAACTTGAGAAGATTTTGAACAAAGTCTAGATGCTGGAGTAAGATATCCTTGCTGTCTGCCTGAATAAGACAGTCGTCCAGATAAGGGTAAATTTGAATTCCCTTGAGTCTGCAATAAGCTACTACTGGAGCCAGGCATTTGGTGAAGACCCTGGGTGCAGTAGACAATCCAAAGGGCAGTGCAGAGAATTGATAGTGCCTCGATCCGGCCTTGAACCTGAGGTATTTTCTGCATTCCTGTCTGATGGGAATGTGTAAATATGCCTCCTTTAAATCCAGAGTTACCATCCATGCATTTTTGGACAGCATTGGAAGTAGCTGCTGCAGAGTAAGCATCTTGAATTTTGGTATTTCGAGAAAAGTGTTCAAGACTGACAGATCCAGAATGGGTCTCCATGAATTTTGCTTTCTGAGGACTAGAAAGAGCCTTGAGTAAAAACCTCGTCCCATCTCTGAAAGTGGAACCAGTTCTATGGCTTTCATAGCCAAGAGAGTTTCCTCCTGGTTTAAGGTCTCTAACCATTGATGTTTTGGAAGATCCGGCCATCCGCTTGGTCTTGGTAGGGTACGAAAATGGAATTTGTAACCTCTTGAAACCACATCCAGAACCCACTTGTCTTGGGTTATATGAGTCCAATTTAGGTGAAAAAGAGAAAGTTTTCCTCCGAGAGGGGCTTCCAGGCAAGAAGTTCCTGCAGCCCAACCGAGGGAGTCATTGAGCCTGTTTTCTATGAGCTTGTGACCTGTCCTCTCCTCCCCTAGGGGTGGAAGCAGCCCACTGTCTTGGTCTATAAGAGGCCTGCGTTTGAGGCCTTCCTCGGGAGAGTCTGTATCTACCCCTCTGAGGCCTGTCTGAATTGGGAAAGGACCAATTTTTAGTAGGCCAATTCCTACTAAATCTGGGTGGCTGTACTTGCAAGAAATCTTTAACCGTTTGCATGGATTTTGCCTTGTCCTCCATCTTCTTTATCACCTCTTCAGCCTTAGGTCCAAACAAAACATTATGCTCAACAGGAGCATCCAATAACTTAGCTTTTACTTGATCTGGCAAGTTTTGTTCCTTTAACCAAGCATGCCTTCTAATGACTGTACCAGAGGCAGCAGCCCTACAAGAAGCCTCCAAGGCATCAAATCCACAGTGTAAACCATGCTTCCCAACTTGTTCAGTGGCATGCATTAAATCATGTAATTCCTTATCATCTGCACAGGCGGAAATGGAAGTTAGCTTTTGTTTCAAAACAGACAGAAGAAATTGCTGGTATTTCAGCATATGAAATTGACAGTTTAAAGCCCTAATAGATAAAGTAGCAGAAGTGTACACTTTTTTGCCCCATCTTTCTAAATTTCTGGAATCCTTCTCAGTGGGAATGGGGTTTTTAGCAGTAGCGGCCTTAACCCTCTTAGGACCCTGATAAATGGTTTCAGGATCAGCAGTAGGATTCTTGTATAAAAACTGTTGGGAACAGTTAGGAACCCTATAATATCTGTCTGGCTTAACAGGAGCAGGAGGAAAAGAGTCAGGAGTTAAGTTAGTCTCCGAAAAAGCATCATCCACAATATCCAAAATAGGGGGGATAGCCAGGGGTCTATGTTGGGGAAGAAGAAGAAAATCCCTAAGTCTTTTCTTAGATTCCGAGTACTCCTGTCCTTCCCAGTGAAAATGTTCCCTCATTTCATGTAAAGTTTCACCAAAAGAGAAATCCTCAGGGGGAGAAGCTGAAGGAATGGATTCCTCAGCATCAGAATCCTCATAAGGAGGGAAAGAATATTCCTGGTCAGAAGAAGAAACTGAAGAAAGAGAAGCCTGATCAGAGGAGTCATAATACACTTCCTGCCTTGGCCTTTTATCTGGAGGGGGATGTGAACCCCTAATCATAGTAACCAAGTCCTCCGCCATCTTAAGTAATTGTTTCTTAGACTTGGGTGCCGGATCAGAAGAGGCCTGGGCTGTAGTCTTTGATTTGGAAGGAGTCTTTGCCTTTGTCTTTGCCTTTATCAGAAGATGAGTAGGCCTGAAAACCCCTTCGGAAGCCAGTACCTGCACAGCGGCTCCGGACACATCCGAAGGAGCGTTGTCCGAAGGTCCTGCAGCAGAAATATTCAAAGGCCTAGTTGGCTCCTCGTGGGAGTCTGTTTCGGCCATCGGTTCTGAAATAGCCAACGACAGGGGCTGCAAAAGCGCCTCACTGACGACGGCCGAACCTGAAGCTGGCTCTGCTTGTACAATATCGTCCGATTTGGACCTCGGAGGCCTGTCTTTATCCTTGCGTTGTTTGTGAACTCCGGTAGCCGGAACTGAATCAGACGACATTTTGTAATTAAAACGCCTACCGAAGTAATGAAATGCAAAATCGTACCTTCGTTTAATCGTACGTTGATTGAATCTAGCACAAAACCGACAACTAGCTACGTCGTGGTCAGGGCCTAAGCAAGGAATACAGTAAGAATGAAAATCCTTATGAGGTATTTGCTTCCCACAAGAAATACAATTATTAACTTTTTCTGACATCGGACTGGAGCAAGAAAAAGTTTCCAACGGGTACTTAGCTTTGAGTAGGAGAAGAAAGTCTTCGGACTGAAGTACGTTTAGAAAAAATTGTCAGGAGTCAGCCGACCGGCAAATGCGAACTGCTATCACTGCACGGCAAGAAAGACTGGAGAACATGGCATCGGCTGTCAGCTTTGCACTCCTGGCGCTCTGACGTCAGGGAGCATGGCTGAGCAGCCAACGCCGGACCCAGACTTTGGGATTCTGGCCGACTGAGGACTGCCTGCCGACAAGAGAGAACCCTACAGTCATGACTGCAACAGTGAAACACGATGAACATCAGGTAATCCCTGGCCTGAATCAATTAATGCCTTGTTGGCACAGTAAGGAACAAACTGCCTAAATATGGAAACAGCCGGTATCTTTCAGCTTCAGGTGGGCTGCAACAACTGCTATACATTTGGTAAACATCCGGGGGGCTGTGGTGAGACCAGTGTAGTGCTCTGAACTGATGAGGATTGGCCCCAGCTCAAAGCACAAATATCTCCTGGAGCATTTGTTCCATTTGTTATAACATACATCCTGGAGATCTATACAGCACACCCACTTGCCCCTGCGTAGAAATGACAAAATGGACTGAACTGTAACCATTGGGAACTTCGACTTCTTGACATATAGGTCAAGGTTGCCGAGATCCAGTATTGGTCTTAGGTTCCCCGTTTTCTTTGACACCAAAAAGAAGTGAGAATAAGTTCTTTATCCTATATTTTTGGTTGGGACCTCTTGGATAACTCTTATCTCTAGAAGTTTTTGGACCTCTCGAAGAGCAGACTCCCTTTGACTGGGTGGCACAATGGGGAGTAACCTCCTGGGACTCGGAGGTGAAAGGGAAAAGGAATGTAATAACCTTTGGATATTATTTTTAGCCCGCAGCTGTTTGTGATGTTTGTCCAGGCATCTAGGTGTAGCGATAGACATCCCATACCTGCCTCCAGAGGCGGGCAGTCAGGCAGCACTTCAGAAGCGCTGACAGGGCTTATTGGCAAATGGATCAATAAACCCCGATTCTGTGGACACTGTCTGCCTCTAGAGGGGAGGGGGGGGGCATCTACCACTGAAACCTACACCTTTGCCAATGGAAGCAGTATCTCCGCACATGTCCTGGAAAGGACCTTGAGATTTTCTGAATCAAAGCTTTTTCCCACTGCTTTGATTTCTTGAAAAAGTCATTTGGGGGTAGAAAACTTGAAACCTTCTGCAGACAAAGTCTTTCCATCTTTCTCACAGTGGGTAAGCGTTTCTTTCATCAATGGTCCAAAGAAGGAAGAATCATCAAAGGAGATATTAATGAAAGATGTCTTGAAGGGTTCCACGAAATCGCAAGCCGCATCTAGGCAAGTCTCCTAATGGCTATGTCTGTATGGGCTGCTCAACAGCTGCCTTCCACAGAGTGCGAGATCTGCCTCATCAAGGAATTTGCCGGGGAAGACAGAGTCGCTAAATGGGGAGAAATCTGTTTAAGGTTCTCCAACAAGGTCTCTTTCAGAGATTCGGCTAGCTCATTGACCAGATCTCTCCGCAGACATGTAAAATGTGTCAATTAGTTTAATGCTCTCAACACGAAGGTAGTTGAGGCATACATGTGCTTTTTGTATCCGTTCAAGACCCAAGACTCCTTGTTCGGGGAATGAACAGAGGAACTCACTTGGGCAAGCTCCTTTTTTGTTGCTGCTGACACCACAATGGCAGCAACTGGGACATCCTTGTACCAGTATAAGCAATCAGAAGGAGGACTCAAGAATTTATTAGGATGCTTGGGGATTGGCTGGACTGGGTCCGGTTCATTAAACACCCAACAGGAAACTAAATCAATGAGTTCGTCCACTGGGGGACTCACTCAAGATGTAGAAGGGCCAGCCCCAAAAGCCACCAGAAACACCGACTCCTGAGAAGAAGGATTTTGGGAGGACCTGAACCCTTTTTGCCTCACACTTCAAGGATGTTATCACACAGGATTGTTTTTCTCCAAAGGAGACACCATCCCGTGAAGATCTGGGGGATTCTTCTTCATCAAAATCAATGTCCTCAGATCAGGACTCCAAGGGAGAATCCACTTGCCTCCTCTTGCACTTTTTCTTCTGATAAAGCTCCTCTCTGAGATGGTCAGGGGAAGAATTGGAAGAAGCGGGGAAGTAGTCTGGAGGCTTACCGGGGGGGTCTGACCAACGGCAGGATGGATGGAATCAAAGCTCAGATGAGATGACTACTGAGTAGGATCTGGAGGATAAGAAGTCATATCGCTTGGTCTAGAGAAAGCCCAATCTGCTACCTAGAATGCTGATGGACCAGGAGGAAACCCCCACTTCCCCCTTGGGGCTGAAGCCACCAGAGGAGAAATCTTCTTCTTCTGACGAATTCCTACTCTGGTTACACTCACTTCGGATGTTTAGGTTTATCACGGTATCAAATGCAGGAAATAGTAGAGCTGTGTAGGTAAATTTAGCATTACAGTGGATGTTCAAATAGTCTTGGTTGCAATGGTCTTAGCTGTATGGGTTATATTCTGCTAAGAATATAACTGTCAGCTAGCTTCCAAATCTTCCCAGCACCTTCCACACACCCAAAATGTTAGTCCCCTCTAGCTGAGCCAACTAAAAAGACAGGTGTGGCTGCCCAGCCTTTCACAGCTTTCATGGCAGCAGAGAGAAGAGGTTAAAGCTCTAACAAAGACAATGCTAGGAAAATAAAAATAAAGGTCCTTACCCTGGCATCAAAAACACAAAAATATATGGGATGGGGGAAGGAAGGGAGCAGCTACTGTAGCAGTGATCATATGAACATCTACTGTTATGGGTATGTTTATGTACACAGTTCTATTATATTCATAATTAGGATCACTGCTGTAGTAGCCTTAGCTATATAGGTAAATTACCACAGCTTAGACTAGCTTAGAGAAGGAAGCATGAGGCTCCAGGAGTTCCTGGAGAACAGTCCTAGCAAAGCCTGTGCTAGACCTTGAAAAAATTAGTTCACAGTGTAAAAGGATATACAGACAACCAATTTGCTGCTTCTACAACACTTCTCCAATCCAACCCTTTAAGATGAAGCCAAAGCCTTGGCAAAAATGAATCTTCACCATGCCTGGAAGTTTCTTGTTGTGGTGGGTATAAACGTAGGTTATGTACTCACCATAATGATGCATCTGTGTTGTCTGTTTTTGTACTTCCTCAATTCAGACCCTTGCCCTTTGGTCTCCCCACAGCCTCCCAGGTGTTCAACTGTATGACAGTGGTTGCAGCTCACCTCAGATTGCTGGGATTCTGGGTGTTTCCATATCTCAAAGACTGTCTCTTCAAGGCTCCCACCAGACATCCATTAAGTACCAGGGACTACCTGCTCCAATTATGTCTACATCTGGGCATCACAGTCAGCTACAACAAGCCTCAACTCTTTCCCAACCAAACACTAGACTTCATAGGTGCTCATATGGATACAGTTTCTCAAGCAGCCTGACTTCCTCAATCCAAAGTGTCCAAATTACAGCTTCAAGTGAAAGGTCTGCTTCTCTTCAATTACCACCAACCAGGTTGGTCCTTCAGCTTCTGGGGTTAATGGCGGTCACCATAACCTTTCTATCTTTAGAGAGATACTACACGGGGGTACTACAATGGACTCTAGCAGTCAAATGGTCTATGAATCGACATTCCATGACATCTCCTAGTAGAATCACTAGATGTTCTGCAAACCCACCCTTTTGTTCTACCATTATCCAAGGCCACAGTGACCATGAACACTTCCCAGCTGAGGTGCAGTGAGGCATTACCTTGGACAGACAGTCGAAAGCACGTGGTCCCCCTTGGAGGCCAACCTTCACATCAATGACCTAGAGATGATGACAGTTCTAGCACTGCAGGCATTTCAAGACATCTTACCTCACGGGACGATTGCTATTCAGATGGACAACATCTCAGTAGTCTGGTACATAAACAAACAGGGGGGATCCTGCTCCCACCCCTTGTGCTGAGAGCCAATGACAGCACGGCAATGGGTGATCTCTTACAATCACTTTCTTTAAACAATGCACATGTTGGGGAAGGCCCAATATTTTTAGCAGACAGACTAAGCAGATCTATCCTTATGCCTCATGCATGGTCTTATCATCCTTCAAAGTGGAGCAGATTTCTTGCCAGTGGGGTCAGCCATGCTGTGACCTGTTCACTTCTGTCCTCAATTCTAAATGAAGGAGGTTTTTTTTCACTAGAGTGGGAGTCACTAAGGGATGATCTGATCCATGAATGGTACCCCGGACTTCTTTATGCCTACCCTCCCACACCTTTATGCCTACCCTCTCACACCACTCATGTCAAAGTTTTTACAGAAAACTCAACAGAAGAGCAAGGGTGATCCTGATTGCCCCATTCTGGCCTCAACAAGTACGGTTCCCATTCCATTAGCCTCATCTAATATACCCCCTTGGGTTCCGGATCCCCTTGCGGATCATCTCTCAAACCCCTCTGGGCTACCTCACCTGGGCATACAAGCCCTTATGTTGACTGCATGGTTTCTCCACTTCCAATGATAGCTAGACAGGCCAAGCTTTCTTCCCAGGTATTGCACATACTTACTTCCTCCCAAAAAGTCTCCACTAAGAAGACATACAAGAGCAAATAGAAATGGTTCTCTATCTGGGCTAACAGAAATGTAGATCCTTTTTCAGGACCCATTCCAGCAGTTTTAGAATTTCTGGCTTGCATTTTTCACAATGAAGCAAGTTGCTGTACAAAGTACATCTTGCTGCAATTTCCAATTTTCATGCAGGAAAAGATCATTTGTCATGGCCTCCCTTAGATTATGCAAGGCCTTCCTTAAATGTAAATTTTTGCTCAAGCCTCCTTATCAAGAACCTTATTCCTCCCTGGGGCTTGACAATTCTTCCTGAAGCCTTGACCCAGTTTTCCCTCTGAACCTGCAGCAAAAGCTGTTTTAAAATTTTTGTTTTGGAAAACCATTTTTCTAGTTGCCATTATATCTGCTATAAGAGTTTCAGAACTTCAGACTTTATCTTGCTGGCCACCTTGTATCATTTTTCATAAAGATTCTCTTCGCACCGATCTCCCTTCTTCCAAAAGTAGCTTCTGAATTTGCCCTTAACCAGTCCATTCATTTACCAGTATTCTTTCCAAAATTCTTCAATAAAGGGGGATATGTGCTCCATTTACTGGATGTACACAGACAGCTATGATTTTATCTCTACAGTACAAAAGCTTTCAGAAAATATGACCAGTTGTTTATTTCATTCTCTAAAGCTACAATGGGATAATCTGTGTCTAAAGTTATATTAGCTCAATGGCTCACTGAATGTATTTCTTGTGTGTTTAAACACAAGGGTTTATTACCAAGACAACCATAAGCTCCTTCCACAAGATCAGCTCTACTTCTTCCAGAACCTCTATAGAGGACATCTGTGCTGCCACTACTTGGTCCAGTGATCATACCTTTATCGTTTATTACAAGTTGGATATACTTTGTAGGAACAGGTGAGCATTTGGCTCTGCCATACACCGAAATATCTTTCCATAAGACCATCCTGGATTGATACTAGCTGGGGACTGTGTCCCAAAGGTTGAGGAACAAACAAAAAAGGCAAAATGAGATGGAACAGTTATGTACTCACCATAACAATGCATCTGTGTTGTCTGTTTTCATCCTTCCTCAACCTGTTATACCTCTTTTCCCCTTCCACTACAAGAAAATATTCATATGGTCTCCTGGTATGACCTGGAGGTATTCCCCATTTTGGTCTTTTCCTCTCTTAGCTCCAGATACCTTTTCAGTCATGTTTCTAGACATTAACAGAGTTGTGTTTTTCCTATATATTTGTATCAAGGGGGATAAACTCGACCTGGGGTAAACTGGGGCTTCAGAGAGGAGCTTGAGCTACGGATCCAAAGTCTGAGAAGTAGTTGAAGTGGGATTCCAGCAATCTTATGTGAGATGCAACCACAGCCATGCATTTGGTGAACACCCGGCGACTGTGTTGAGTCCAAAGTGGAGGGCTCTGAACTGAAAATGGCTGGATCCCAACCAAAAGCAAAGGTATCTCTTGGGTCATCTGTCTATTTTTATGAGATAGTACACACCCTGGAGATCTGAGCACATTCAATCTTCCTTCCTCAAAACAGAAAGAATGAAATGAACTGTGACCATTTGGAACTTGGGAGTGTTTTGCAAACTGATTAAGTGTCTCAGGTCCAGTACGGGCCTGAGGTTCCCCGTCTTCTTTGGCACCAAAAACAAATTCTTAAATAAGTTCCAAATTCCTGCTGGTCTGGTGGACCTTTTAGATGATTTTTTTCTTACCAGCTTTCTAACTCTGTGGCTGCTTCTATCCTCTGATGGGTAGTATGTCGGGATTTTTTTTTGTGGATGAATGGGTGATGGAAGGGAAAGGGAATGTAATGGCCTCAGTAATTATTCTTTGCACCCAGTGTCTTCAGTGATGGACATCCAGGCTTCCTGGTACAGAGATAAGCACCCCTCCTGACTGCCTCCAGACTGTATTTGTTGGGCAACTGTTCAGAGATGTTGGAAAGACTTCTCAGTAAAAAGACCTTGGAAGCCTTGGTTTTGCAAGCCCCCCCACATGGTGGACATCTGCCATTAGAGTCATCATCACCCCCCCCCCCCCATGCTGTGGAAGAATCTATTTTCATAGGAGTCCTGAGAGAACACTTGCGATTTCTGGAACCACGTTTTTCTTCCCCACAGGTTGAGGAACGGTCGAAAAAGACATCAGATCAAAAGGTAACAGCATGAGACAACTATATAGAGATAGTCCATTTTAACACAGACTGTCCTTTTCTTTTACCGCCAATAAAAAAGAAAAAAATGTACATTGTTCCTCAAAGATTTTGTTCGGTCAAGACAGTACCCAAGTTCTCTGTGGACATCCAAGGAGTATCCTTTCTCCCTTATTTTTATGTTCAGGAAAGGAGACAAGGAGATGGATGGCTTGGCTCAAAGTAAACTCAGATACCACTTCAGGCATAAATGAAGAGACATTCTTAAAGAAACCCTATTTCTGTGTAAAATGAGATGGCATTGACTCAACTTAAGTGCTTACAACTCAAGATATTCTTCTTGCAGAAGTCAAATAATAAGTAACACTGTTTTCCATGTTAACAACCTCAAGTCAGCCTGATGAGCTGGTACAAATGGAGCAAGTTAGTTTTTTTTAACACAAAATTACTACTTTGAAAAGTTTCACATGAGATTGCACTGAAAATGACAAAAGAACCTTGGTAGAGAAATAAGACCAATAAGCACAGCTGGCATGAGCCAGTTAGAAAGCAAATTGTCACTAAAGATTTCACAAGCAGCACACACACTTTTGTGTTTTATTGGAAATGGTGTACATATGAAAAACTAAAAGTAAGGGCACCAACAGTATACTTTTGCCACAAAATTCAAGAAATACCTGTAAAACTAGAAAAAATAAACTGCCAGACCGTGATCAAAGTCTAGATAACACAGTAAAACAGATCACAAATGGTGGCATTCTTAAAGAGACTGCATAAATATTACAGAAAACCAAAAAAGTGTGAAAGGAACTCCCAAATGGGGATTTATCTGCCAAGAAACTGGGAGAAAGAGCTAGTTATCAATCTTAAGAAGCCCAGTGGAAGCACTCTCAAAGCTAGCAAGAAAGAACTGATGGGTTCTGGCACTAAGCTGCTGTATTCTCCCTTTGGAGCGTGGGCCACAGCAGCCTGGGTGCATGTATGAGGAGAGAAAGCAATGACTTCTGAAGATTAGCTGACCGTTATATCCTTAACAGAATATAACCCATATGGCTAATGCTATTGCAGCAGTGATTTATAAAAAAACATCTATATGGGGATGGGTCAAACTTGAAGGACAGCTCCCTGAGTGCAGGCTGCTTGGGGCTGAGCTACTGCTACCTGATGTTGGTGGGGAATACCAATAAACCATGAACATCTCTGCTTTTGCTAGACAAATGTCTGCCAAAGTGAGAGAAAGGCATGAACTTGATCTTTTGCTATTCGAGAGGGAGCTGAAAACACATGAGGCTCATAAGCCTATCTCAAGCATGGAATTAACTTTAGGAGGGCATGACTGATGTCTATCCTCTGTGCCCATCACTTTCACACTATGCTCCACAGCCTGGAACAGAAGCCAACACTATCCATGTCCAATGTTGTTTAGGTGACACAGTTGAAATGCTGGCACATACGGGTAATGTTTTATGCCTTGCTCTTCTAACAATGCTGGTGCATGTCTTGGACCAAGTACAGTAGTCGCGTGAAAATGTTAAAGGTTTATATTTTTCAGCCATCAAATGCAGGAAATTTTGTATATCAGATGTCCATATCAATTATTTGAGCTACATAAATGCCAAAAAGACTTGATGACAACAGGGCATGTTCTCATAGCCTGAAGCATGATGCCATTGTGTTTTATGATTATGCCATTTCTGATGTGTGCAGGTGATGGCCCAATTAATTTCACAACAGGATTACTCATCCTTCTTCTCTGTTACAGAGGGTATACCACAAGGATCAATATTTGGGCTACTACTTTTTAACATTTATAAATAAACTACATACTGCCACTAAAGATGCAACCTTAGTCCAGTATGCAGATATCACATAGAAGGCATTACTTCACATAGAAAGCTATCAAACTCAGACTTACTCCTAAATGCCAAGAAGACTAAATTAATGCTAAACAATATTTAAAAGAAAACAGTATTTCCATATTTTGTCATCTAACCACATAAACAAAAATGTCTCAGACTAAACTTCTACAAGTCATACTAGATGACTATCTCAAATATGAACCACACTTACCATGCCATTAAAACAAATAAAAAACTTCCTTCCTTTACAGGGTCCAAACATTTCTCAAAATAATGCCAGAAGATCTATTGCACAAACCTATCTAGTCCTCTCCCTCTTGTATGCATCTCCGATCTTCACAAATCTAAATACCACCAACACTAAAACTGGACTCCTGTTATCATAAAATAGCTGTATTTACAGCCAGTACTATCCAAACCACAAATCACTGTAAAGAACTAAATAACCTAAACTGGCTAGAACTTCCACGATATCTGTCTTACACCCAACTCATCATAGCCCATAATTTTCTACACTATCTAACCAAATGTAGAAATCTGCGCTTCAACAATAAATATCTCACAATAATTAAATCTAACCTCTGCTGGTGACTCACTCTACTCCCAGTATGTCACCAAACTCGAACAGCACCCCAACTCACCCAAAACATACAGATAAGAAAAACAGTTTCAGAACAGCACTAAAACAACAATTAATCAATAACTGGCTATGATCTTACTATACCCCTGGCTAATCATAAGGAATCCTAATCCTCCAGTACAATTACTTCTTTAAGCACTCTTTTTCCCTTACTATACTCTCATACATGTAAATTACATTCCATCTTCTTTTCTCACAACTTACCCTCACTATCCACCCTACTTCTTCTCATGCCTATCTTCCTAACTTATCCTCTCATAATCCTTCTCTCCCAAAATACGAATTTCATTTCTCTTACTTGTCTACTGCCCCGACTATCATTTATTATTATATCTCTTGCGTTTATACACAAAAAAATGATCTTATTTTTCTGCTGCTATGTCTGATCTGCATTGCTGAAGAAAAACAGTACAAAGACCTACTCTATATCTGTGGCAAATGCTTTTTCTCTTTTTCTAAACATAATGATTATACTAACCTACATCAGTGGTGTAATATTATATATGTTTGAACTAACCTATCAATGAATGTATCAGATTAACCCTGCATATAATTTGTGTGAATGTATCAAATGAATATACCAGATTTAATCCTTTACATAACTTCTTTACTTTGTTTGGAGCCTTTCTCTCTGGGCCTTGGATGAAAAATTATATATCCCAGTTAGACTATCCCAGTAAACAAAGATTAACTAAGTAACTAAATTAATAAATACATCTCCACCTATACTCTAACTTTGTGATAAAACAGCAAACTTCCAAAAAAAAAAAGTGATAACATGAAAATGATGCCAAGAAAACTGCACAAGGCAAGCATATGAATTTTTTCAATATCTTATAATGTACAAAGATGAAAACTCAAACGCATTAGTTGAACCATTAAAATTCCAGTTTGTTATTTTAAATGAAAATAACTCATGTCAAACTAAACATGTAAGGGGAGAAAAAAAGAAAAAGAAGTTATGTACTCGCCATAACGTTCCATGTTTGTTGTCCTTGATCTCGTCTTCCTTCTTGTTACTCGGCTATATTCTAAAGCTCAAGAGCTTCTACTGGCTCGAGGCTAGATGCTATCCCACCATGCCTAGCGGTAGTTACCCAGATTTAGTTTGTGATAACACATAACTCTAGACTACAATATGCAGATATATAAACTACAGAAATATATAAATATATATATATAATGTATATGTATTTAATACATATATAAAAAAAACACCAAGCCATAAGTAGAGCTCTTAGTCTACCCAACTCATAAGGCAGGAAGGGAATCAAGGCCTATATAGCCAAAAGATGGATAATTCCTCTCGATCCTCCAGGAGGGGGAAGGAGGGTGGGATGCAAGAAGGAAGGCGAGATCAAGGACACCAAACATTGAATGTTATGGTGAGTACATAACTTCTTTATGTTATGTTGTCCCTATCTCGCCTTCCTTCTTGTTGGTTGGGACCGCGTCCCCAGCACCTTCTTCTTGGGTGGCTCAATGGAATAGACTCTTTAGAGCTGTGGAACCAAAGGATGCCCTGTTCTGGGAAGCCACATCTACTTTGTAATGAGTGATGAAGGTATGGGGATTAACCCACGTAGCTGCCGCACAAATTGAGTCTAAAGGCAGTCTGGCCTGAAAGGCAGTAGAGGTAGACAAGGCCCTGGTTGAGTGTCCTCAAATTTTCCCTGGCAACTGTTTGTTCTGTGAGTTATAGACGTAAGTAATGGTGTCTGAAATTCATTTTTATAAAGTTACTTTTGAGACTAAAGTTCCCATTCTGTTTTCTGCAAAGGATACAAACAATTGGTCAGACTTGTCTCAGTTCCTGTGTCCTGCGCAAGTAAAAACGTAATTGCCTATGAACAACCAGTTGGTGGAGTTTATACTCTGCCTTGTTGCCATGGTTCAGAAAGAATACAGGTAAGTTCTACTGATTGATTCAGATTGAACTCTGAGCAAACATTTGGTAGGAAAGAGGGGTTGGTTCTGAGAGAACCCTATCTTTATGAAAAATTAAATAAGAGGGACTAATGGATAGAGCTTGTAATTCTGATACCCTCTTAGTTGAGGTAATTGCGATCAAGAAAATCGTTTTCCAAGTCAAAAATTTTAGAGAACAAGAATTAGCTGGTTCGAACATAGGATGAATCAAGGCAGTTATTAAATCTAGATCCCAAGGAGGAAGTGGTTCTCTTATTGGGGGTCTCAAAAAGATAGTACCCCTCAGTAAAGCTTTGCAGAGCCTGTGGGACATACCGTTGGAACCCATTTCTCCGACATAAAAGTTGGAAATAGCAGCCAGTTGAACTTGGATAGTTGCTGCTGCTGCTCCTTGCTTAAAAGTTACAGTGAGGAATTCTAGGATCTTTGAAATAGGTGCAGTAAAAGGATCAATACTATTTTTGGCTGCCCAACAAAAGAACCGTCTCCATTTGCTAGTGTACAGTTTTCTCGTACAGGATCTGTGAGAGGAAATTAGGATATGTTGTACTGCCGGGGAGATGTCAGGAAGCCTGGCTAAGATGGGAAGTGGAGGAACCAAGCTGTCAGCTTGAGGGTCTATAAGGAAGGGTGGAGTGTGCCCGACTGATTCATCAGCAGATCCGGAACTTGGTCCAGAATCCAAGGCTCCTCCTGAAGATGGGGCCATAGAAATGGGAACAAGATTTGACGAGGCCATTAGGGGGCAATAAGTATTAGCTTGCAACCCAAAGATTTTGCTTTCTGAAGAACCTTTGGTATCAGTGGAAACGGGGGAAAGGCATACAGACGTCCCGGGGGCCAATCATGAACAAGTGCATCCCTGGGTGATTGTCCTGGTGGGGGGACTACGGCGAAATAGCTGCAACATTTGGCATCCTTCTATGTGGCACACCTCATCACTAAGGGCTTTTCATCCAAAAAGGAGGTCATTGTCCCACTGTACTCATCCCTCATTAGACCCATTATAGAATACAACGCCCCACTTGGTATGTACCTCTCAAGACATCTGCAACAACTGGAAAGGCCGCAGAAATACCTCACTAAAAGAATCACAGGCCTAACGCAGATGCCCTACGCTGACCGCCTTAAAAAACTCCAGCTATACTCTGTCGCATATCGTCAACACAGAGGCGATCTCTGCTTAACATAGAAGACTATGTCAAACCCAGAGCTGTTGGACATGCTACACTTAAAGAAATCCCAATCCCTCAGAGCCACACGCTCTAGGGATCTAAACCTTGTCATCACAATAAACAAAACATGCCGGAGGGATAGGTTCCTCACCCAGAGACTCCCCAGACTCTGGAATAGATTGCTTATACATGTCAAGCAGAGTGCCTCTTTGGCCCTCTTCAAAAGGAACCTTGACGATTGGATGGGAGAAAGGAAATTCACCCCGGGGATCACATCAGTTGCCCTGCTAGACAGGGGTCCAGGGAAGTAAATAGTGTGGGAAGAAATAGCCAGGGAATTGTTATGGCTAGGCTTGTATAGGCCCTAGGGCTGATAGCCTAGTACCAACCTATGAACCTATTGATGGATGTGGCAAAAAGACTGCAACAAGGCTGGCCCCACTGGCGAAAAATCTGGTTCGCAATATCCTGTTTCAGGGACCAGTCGTGAGGCATAAGGATAGCCCTGCTTAGCTTGTCTGCTATCATGTTAGATTTCCCCAGAATGTGCGTCGCAATCAAAGCATTAGGAAAGACATCGCCCATTGCTACACTCTTAGAGTCTCTCGACACAAGGGGTAGGATCTGGTTCCGCCTTGCTTGTTGATGTACCATACCACTGACATGTTGTCCATCTGAATAGCAATCATCACCGTGGGAGAGCTGTGAAGTGCTTGCAATGCCAGGACCACCGCTCTCATCTCAAGGACGTTTATGTGCAAGTGGTACTCGTGTTGTTGCCAAGTCCCACTTACAGTGTGTCCCAGATCATGCCCCCCCCCCCCAATCTGGGAAGCGTCCATGGTCACTGTGGCCACTGGTTGGGGGAGGACGAACGGTCTTGCCTATAGTCAGCTGTGTGGACTGAAGCCACCATTTTGGTCCTTCTTGCAGGTCTCCGTGATGAGAACTTCGTGGGACATGGGTAGATCTTGCAAGGACCATTGAGCAAACAGGAGCCACTGTAATACCCTCATGTCGAAGTGCACTAAGGGAACTAGCATTATTGCCGCCGCCATTGAGCCCAGGACTTTTAGAACAAATCTTGCTTGAATCTTTTTCCTTCAGATTAAAATTGCAACCTGGTGTTGAATGGTCGACACCCTCTCCCGAGGCAAATTTGTTATCATGTCTTTGGTATCTAGATCTGCCCCTATAAATGTAATATATTGACAGGGCAACAAGGCAGACTTTTCATAGTTTATAGTGATGCCTACCTGAGAGTAGATGCAGATTGTGGTGTCCCTTGTCTCGGTTAGTCGATGCTCGGTGGTGGCAGTAAGCAGGTAGTCATCCAGATATGGAAACATTCAGAATCCTAGATGCCTCAGATGAGTCGTGACTGCTGCCATGCATTTGAACACCCTGGGGGCTGTGGTGAGGCCAAAGGGCAAAGCTCTGAACTGGTAGTGACTGGTTCCCAGCTGGAAGCGTATAAATCTCCTAGATCGCCTGTCTATCTTGATATGGTAGTACGCATCCTGGAGATTGATGGAGCACATCTAATTGTCTTTTCTCAGGAAGGAAATATGGACTGCAGTGTCACTATTCTGAACTTTGTCTTCTTGACAGACTTGTTGAGTCTGCTGAGGTCCAAAATGGGACTCCAGTCCCGTTTTCTTTGGTAGTAAAAAGAACCTTGAGTAAGTTCCGGACCCAATTTGGTCTGCAGGGACTTCTTGGATGACTCGTTTTCTTAGCAACCTTTGAACTTCTAGGGTTGCTTGTTCCCTTAGACTGGATGGCACATCTGGGATGGATTTTTGTTTTCTGGGGGGAGGTGGCATGGAGAAAGGAATACTGTATCCCCTGGATATGATCGACTGTACCCATGTGTATTTTGTGATGTTTTTCCAGGCTTCTGGGTACAGTGACAATCTTCCCCCAACTGCCTCCAAAGGTGGACAGGCGGGCCTCCTTTCAGGAGCACTGGAAGGGCCTACCAGAGAACGTATCTCTGTCGCCCTGACTCTTCGGACCCCCTCTGCCACGAGGGCGGTGTCTCCCATTATTATTTCCCCCTCTGCTCCAGGGGGAAAAATCACCACGTATGTCAGGCGAAACTCCCTGGGATTTCCGAACCACATTTTCCCACCTTTTTGACCTTTGGGATAAGGTCTAGAAGGTGTGGAAAAACGTACTCCCACGGCAGACAGAGTCTTGCCATCCTGCTCGCACCTGGTTAGAGTCTCTTTTACCTTAGGCCTGAACAATGACAAGCCATCAAACGGGGCGTTAGTAAAGGAGGACTTGAAGGGCTCCGCAAATTGACAAAGGTGCATCCAGGAATGTCTCCGTAAGGCAATTCCTGTGCCTGCAGCCCTGCTTGCTCCATCGGCTGCATAAGAAATAAGCCACATGGAGGGGTTAACTACTGAAGATAAGGTCGCAAGCTGAGATGCAGTTCTATCTGAAGCTCCCGCAGCTATAGGATCCTATAGGGTATCTCCTAGCTCTTTCAGGAGATCCCTCTGAAGACGGGTGAAATGGGATAAATAATTCAGTGACCTAAGAGTAAAGGCCACTGAAGAAAAGACACGCTTCCTGTATCTGTCCATAGTACGGGACTCTTTGCTCGGCGGATGGACAGAAATAGAGGTCTCTGCTAATTTCTTCTTAGTGGCCTCCGCCACCAACATAGCATCAACTGGCATGCCCCTGGTCAGGAAAGGTTTGTCATCTGGTGCAGTTATGAACTTACTGGGCCTCCGCGGAACTGGTTCCATGGATTCCGGAGAGCTCCAGGTCTTTCAATTTACTATCCCTAGCAGCGAGTCAAAGGGCAGAGACACCCAAGAGGTGGAGGGTTGGGAACCGAATGCGTCCAGGTACACAAACTCATCCTCAGAAGGGGAAAGGGACTTCAAGCCACCCCTCTGTTTGAGGATTTCCAGGATGCCCAAGAATGAGACATCCTCAGAGGGGGACCATGGGGACCCTACTGAGTCCTCCAAGTCCGTATCCGATGTCAGAGACTCAGAGGAGTCCACATGCTTCCTCTTACATGTCCTCTTCCGAGGGACCTCCTCAGGGGGATGCTTTGGGGAGGTATTGGAAAAGGGGGGGTCATCCAATGGGGCATCCTGGAGCACTGGTTCCCTACGCTTAGAATGGAGGGGTGGTGAGAGGGAAAACACTGGCTCCATAGGGGACGGAGTAGCTGAAGCCAAGGGAGGAGCTGTCTGAGAGGACAGCACACTCCTCATCACCTCGAAGGCACCACAATCTTGGCCGGAGGGGGTCCCTTGTTCCGAAGGGTTGAGAGACCTCTCCCGCACCGAGGGCGATGGCTCAGAGGCCAATGTGGGAGCCGAGTTCACCTGCGCCAAAGCTCCAAGTGGGAGAGTGAGGTCGGACAAGGGTCCGATGCCGCTCCCCCCCTCGGAGACAACAAGGGAGTGTCGGCTCTCAGATCCCTCAATAGAAGAAGGTATCAAGGAGATTGGAGCAGATGTCAGAACAGAGACCCCGGAGGTTTTTGGAACCGACGGTTCCACCACAATGACTTCCATACACTCTGGCTCCGAGCTCAAATGAGTCAAAGGAGGTTGAACAGTTGGCTCCACATCCATACGGGCTGGGCTCGATAAGATTTTGGCGAGAGCTGGTGTCTTGAGTAGCCTCTTCACCATCCTCTCCACGTCACTGTTTGAAAGGCTCCTGGACGACCAAGAAGAGTGGGTGGATGATTGGTGAATGCCCACCACAGACTGGAGAAGCGGTGACTGTGGAGCAGACTGCACTGGTTCCAAAGAAGGAGACCTAGTTCTTTTGTGACTCCTAGATGGTTCCGAGGACACTGGGGATACCACAGGAGATAAAGTCTTGTCTGACCCGAGAGGTTTTGGATCCGACGAACTGGAAGATTTTTCTTTCTGCTTCGACGGCTCTAAGGTCGGAACCAACGGAGATGTCGGTTTGGAGGATTTTTCTGGTTTTCTTGCCTGATTCCCTTCCACTAGTGTGTCAAAGGGCCCTTTTAATAAGCCTCTCAATGTAAGTTTGTTTTTGTGCTCTTGCAGGACTCTGGCACTGAAAGCATGACAAATGGAACGAGACCTGCACGTGCACTGCTCCCAGGCAATAAACACAGCTAGTATATCAGTCAGGGACATTTTTTTGGGAGCAAGAGTCACACATTTTGAATCCAGAAGGCTTGGATTCTTTGGGCCCTTCTGACATTGTTGATAAGCACAAACAGCAACAAGCACAAAAAAACTATAGCTATAGGTATCAAGAAAGGACCAGTATACCACTCTACAATAATATTATATCTAAATTTTATTTTGTAACGGAAGGGGGAGAGCCTCTAAGTTAAACGACAACTCTCCCAACTGAGGACAGCCTCTAACTCCTTAAGCAGAAGAGGGAAAAGGAGGGAATAAGGGGAAACCCTCTAACTGAAACGAGTCGAAAGCAAAGATGAATCCTCTAACTAAAAACAGATCCGTAAGGGAGGGGGATAAGCCTGAAGGAAAAAAACGACGGCCTGAACAACAACAAAAATGGAGATAGGGGTCCTAGAACAAACTACTACTACTCTACAGTAAAGACTTCCTTAAAAATTTTAAGATTTTAGCAAAGAATATAATAAAAAAAAATCAAAACTTAGCCTGAACCAGTCTCCAGCAATCTCAAAGCTACAAGTGGCAAATGAGATCTGGGTAACTAACGCTAGGCATGATGGGATAGGGTCTAGTCTCGAGCCAGTGGAAGCTCTCAAGCTTTAGAATACGGCTGAGTCGGAGCCGAGGATCGGCTCCGAACCCAACCAACAAGAAGGAAGGCGAGATAGGGACAACATTAACATCAAAATGTTATACAGCTGTCTTTGTTGCACTCAGCTCAATGGATATAACTTCTCAGGCTACCTTCTCCTTCCACCATACCATGCATCTCTCTCAGTCCCCTCCATCTTCCAGTTTCTGACTAAGCCATTAGCAAAATAAACTGCAAACGTCTAACAGAACTACCCCATGCAGGCAAAGAAAAGGAGGAAGTTGGTAATGAAGGCTGAATTCTTCAAGTAGAAAAAACTTATAAGTACATAACTTTCATATATGCCCAAGTAGAATTCAGTCTTTGTTAACTTTGAGGACAGAGTTCATGGCTATTTGCAGAGAGGCCAATGAAAGAACACCTCTGATCAATGCAGCCCCTAATGAAGAGTCAAACCTGTACACAATAACCAACTTTTATGTCTTACAAATGTGTTCAGGTGTGACAACATAGCACATGTGCAAATGTCATCCAAAGATACTCTGTGAAAAAATAAGCCACTGAAGCACCCACCACTGTACTGGAATAAGCTTTACGCAGCTGTAGCAAATCCTTATATCTCTTGTAGTTGGTACAAATATAGGTAGATTACCAATGGCCAAACAAAGTTTAGTAACCCTTCCATAACTTCTGTGGAGCACAGGAAACAAAAAAGAAGTTATGTCCTTACCATAACGTTCCACGTAGAGTGTTCATCTCGCCTTTGTTCTTACACACGGGTTCGGAGCCGAACGGAGTCGGACGAATTGCAAAGGTCTGAATCTCAGAAAAGCTCGAGACCAGCCCATATCCCACAATCCTCCCTGCCATTACTCAGATCTAGTTTGCAAACAAACCAGACCAAAGGATCCAACACCTGCGGTGTTAGAAGCATACATTCTCTTCAGCCATTCAGAGACACTCTCTTACCATAGCAATAACTAATGGTCTAAGCATATATCCCATGACACATGGGAGCATATACCCCGCAAAGGATCAAGACACGTCGATCAGACTCTAATCCTACCAGTTCTTCCAAACACATGGGGGGGAAAGGGAGGGAATGTAAGAACAAAGGCGAGATGAACACTCTACATGGAACGTTATGGTAAGGACATAACTTCTTTATGTAAGAGTGTTCAATCTCGCCGTTTGTTCTTACACACGGGTAGCGTCCCTAGCTCCGTGACCCTGAGTGACTCATGGAAGAACGTTCCTAAGCACAGTGGAACCAAATGATGTCCTATCCTTGGAGACCTTGTCCACTCTATAATGAGTGATGAAAGTATGTAGTTTAGACCACATGGCTGCTGCGCAAATAGTGTCCAAAGGCAAGCGAGCCGCATGAGCTAAAGAAGTGGAAACGGATCTGGTAGAATGGGCCTTAGGTTTGGTTGGTAAGGATTGGTTTGATTTAGAGTATACAAATGTTACACAGTCAGCAAGCCATTTAGATAGTGTACATTTAGTAATTGCCATGCCCTTTTTATTGTCTGCAAAAGCGACGAAGAGCTGATCCGTTTTCCTGAAAGCTTTGGTCCTGTCTAAATAAAATCTTAACTGCCTGTGAACATCCAACTTGTGCAACATATACTCCAGTTTGTTAGTATGGTTTTTGAAAAAGGTAGGGAGTTCTATAGACTGGTTAATATTCGTAACTGAACATACTTTTGGAAGGAAAGATGGATTTGTACGCAAAGAGACCCTGTCTGGATGGAATATCAAGTAAGGTGGTCTGACCGATAATGCCTGCAGCTCTGAGACTCTACGAGCTCAGGTCACGGCAACGAGAAACAGCGGCTTCCACGATAAGAACTTTAGGAGGCATGACGAAGCAGGTTCAAAAGGTGGCAACATGAGTTGCGACAGCAGCAAATTCAGGCTCCATGGAAAGAAAGGTTTTCTGACAGGCGGTCTAAGATGGAAGGTTCCTTTCATAAAGGCTTTACAAAGTCTGTGAGACATAATGGGAGAACCTCCCTCACCAATATGGAAGTTTGATATGGTGGAAGTAGAAGCTCCTTCGTGAAAAAGGATGGATAAGAATTCTAAAATTTTATGTAGAGGAGCTACCAAGGGATCTAAGTTTTGACTAGATGCCCAATATACAAAGCGTTTCCACTTACTCGTATAGAGCTTAGTAGTAGAAGCTTTATGAGAAGCAACCAGGATGTGTTGAACTGCCGGAAGGAGTAGATGAGACCTGGCTAGGCAGGGAAGCGGAGCAGCCAAGCTGCTAGTTTGAGGGACTGTAGAGACAGGTGAGGAACTCCCGACGAATGTGTCAGCAGATCTGGTACTGGGTCCAGAATCCATGGTTCCTCTATTTGATGAGCTCGAAGAAAGGGAAACCATATTTGACGAGGCCAGAATGGGGCTATGAGTATTATAGTCCTTTCCAGGTTCCTGACTTTCTGTAGAAATCTGGGAATCAATGGAGTCGGTGGGAATGCATATAGGAGACCAAGGGGCCAATCGTGTATCAGTGCGTCCCTGGGGACATCCCCCGGAGGGGGTAGAAGGGCAAAGTAGCTTCTGCATTTTGCATTCAACGGGGAAGCAAACAGATCGCAGCAAGGCTGGCCCCATTTGCGGAAGATCTTTTCCGCCGTCTGTGAATTGAGGGACCACTCGTGAGGTAACAGGATGGCTCTGCTCAACCTGTCCGCAATGACGTTGGATGACCCCGGGATGTGCGTTGCTATCAGAAAGCGACCCGTGGACTCTGCCCATTGCCAAATTCTCATGGCCTCTCTGCATAATGGGTAAGACCTGGATCCTCCTTGTTTGTTTATGTACCAGACTACAGACATATTGTCTGTCTGAACTGCTACTGTTCCTAGAGGTAAGAGGGATTGGAA
Source organism: Protopterus annectens (assembly GCF_019279795.1). Classification (NCBI taxonomy): domain Eukaryota; kingdom Metazoa; phylum Chordata; order Ceratodontiformes; family Protopteridae; genus Protopterus; species Protopterus annectens. Next base: position 776,459,285 of record NC_056725.1, on the reverse strand, counting down.
GTGTTGCAACGCCAGGAACACCGCCCTCAACTCCAGAACATTTATATGTAGAGTGTACTCCGTGCTGGACCATTCTCCTTGGACTGTTCTTCCCTGAAAAAGCCCCCCCACCCTATCAGGGAAGCGTCTGTGGTTATTGTGGCTGTTGGACTGGGTAGAACGAACGGACAACCCACAGTGAGGTTCTGATCGCGCACCCACCATGAGAGGTCCCATCTGCAAGATTCTGTTATCCTGATCTCGTGCGCTAGGGGTAGGTGTTGGAATGACCACTGCGCAAAGAGCAGCCATTGAAGAATCCTCATGTGTAACCATCCCATAGGGACTGCAATTAGTGCGGCTGACATCAGTCCCAACACTTTTAACACCAGTTTGGCTGGGGCTTTCTTGCTGACTAGAAGAAGAAGGACCTGCTGTTTGAGCGTTGAAGCTCTTACTGGAGGGAGTTTCAGTAGTGTCGATCTTGTATTTAGATCTGCTCCGATGAAGGAAATACACTGTGAGGGCGATAAGCAAGACTTTTCGAAGTTTATGGATATCCCTAAGTGGGAACAAAGGCCGATTGTATAGTCTCTGGCTTGCAATAGGCGACGCTCATTGGTGGCGGTGAGGAGCCTAAAAAGAACCTTGTGTAAGTTCCAAATTCTCTTTGGTCCGCCGGGACTGGTTGGATGACTCTGTTTTCGAGCAGCTTTGAAATTTCTACAGCTGCTAGCTTTCGCAGACGGGGTGGCATGTCTGGAAATTTTCTTTGTAGAGGTGGTGTTGAAATGAAGGGGATTTTGTACCCTCTGGTTATAATGCTTTTTACCCAAGAATCTGAAGTAATATTTAGCCAGGCCAGTGGGTATAAAGCTAAGCGACCCCCGACTGCCTCCAGAGCAGGACAGCCGGGCCTCCCTTTAGGAGTGCTGGAAAGGCTTCCCAGGGACGGAATCCCTGTCGCCTTGGTTATGCGGACCCCCTCTGCCGCCGGGGCGGCGTCTTCCATTTCTACCCCCTCCTCTGCCTCTGGAGGGAGTATCACTCTGTGTGGTCTGGAAAGATCCCTGATTCTTACGGAACCACATTTTTCCGTCTCGTTGCCCTTTGGGGTACGGTCTAGTAGGAGCGGAAAAACGGACCCCGATAGCAGACAGGGTCTTTCCCTCTTGCTTAAGAGTCTCCTTAACCTTGGGCCCGAAAAGTGTGGCACCATCAAAAGTGGCACTGGCAAAAGAAGACTTGAAGGCTTCCGCAAAGGAGCACAGCCGCATCCATGATTGTCTTCGAAGAGCAATCGCTGAAGCTGCAGCTCTACTCGATCCCTCGGCTGCATACGAGATGAGCCTCATGGATGAGTTTACTATGGAGGTGAGGGTGTTAAGTTGTGCTGCTACCTTTTCTGAAACAGCAGCATCTGTGTTACCCTGGAGGGTATCTGTCAGCTCCTTGATGAGATCCCTCTGCAAACGTGTGAAATGGGTCAGGTAGTTTAGCGAACGCATGGAAAAAGTCACTGAACTAAAAATGCGCTTCCCATATCTGTCCATAGTCCTAGAATCCTTATTAGGAGGATGAACAGATGAGGAAGACTCAGACATCTCCTTTTTGGTGGCTGCCGCCACCACCATAGCGTCGACAGGGACTCCCTTGGTGAGATAAGATTTATCTTGGGGGGCAGTGATGAACTTGTTTGGTTTCCTAGGGACTGGTTCCACTGTGTCAGGTGTCTCCCACACCCTTCGAGCAATCAAATCCATTAATTCATCGAAGGGCGGGGTCACCCAGGAGGTAGAAGGTTGAGCCCCAAAAGCCTTCAGCAGCACCGACTCGTCCTCAGAGGGGGCTAGGGACTGCCAATCACCCCTCTGTTTCAAGATCTCCAGGATGTCTGCAAATGACACATTCTCCGAGGGTGATTTGGGGTACTCCTCTGCCTCAACCAAGTCGGTGTCAGACGTTAGAGATTCCTGTGGGGAATCTATGCGTCTCCTCTTGCACAACCGTTTCCTTGGGACCTCATCAGAGGGGGCTTCTGGTGAGGCCTCCAAGGAACAGGGGGAACCCTCTGGGGGTGGCTGAGGCAACTGGGCTCGACACTTGGAATGGATCGTGGCAGCAGAAACAGAAAGTGGCCCTTTTGGGGAAGGAGAAGATTCCCCTGATGATGTGGTTGTCTGCGCAGACAATACCTTCCTCATAAGGTCAAAGGCCCCCGAACCCCTGGCCGAGGGCTCCCCCGGTTCCGAAGAACACGGAAGCATCCCAGAACCAGGTGCCATGGGCTCCGACCCCGAGGATGGAGCCGAACCAGTCTGTGCCGAGGCCCCGAGAGGGAGAGACGACTCTCGGTCCCGGAACCGAGCAAAGACCGTCGGCTCCGCGACTCCCCTAACGGTTCCAAAGGAGTCGAAGTCAAAGGTGTCGATCGTGCAATGGACGGTTTCGGCACCGAGGGCTCCACTATCATCAGGTCATCTTCTCCCGGCTCCGAGATCCGGATGGGTCTCAAAGGAGGACCCGTTGGAGATATGGGAAGGCCTTCTAGTTTAGACACCAACTGGGAGGAAACTGCAATTAACTTGGAAAGGGCCGTGTTTTCCATGAGTTTCTGCATGACACGATCCACATCTGTGTCAGACAAGGGTCTGGAAGAACGGGTCGAAAGAGCCGAAGATGGCACCTACCGAAGAATGGATGGTGGTGGCAGTTCCGACACCGGTTCCAAGATCTGGGGCTCAGGAAAAGATAAATGTTCGACGCTCGGCCCCGAGATCTGTGGAACCGGCGAACGAACCCGAGAAGATGAACTCGGAGCCGATGACATGGTCTCCGACATCTTCGACCCCTTCGAGGATTTAGAAGCCTGATCCGACTTGTCCAAAGCCTCTTGAAAGGCAGGCTTCAGCAATCCTCTGTCTATAAGCTTCCTGCGTCTATCTGTCATGACCCTCCCGCTAAAGGAATGGCAAATAGAGCAATCTTCTTGGAGATGGAGAGGGCCAACACAGTAGACACAGGAAGCATGATTGTCAGTAATGGACATTTTCTGCCCACACTGACATCTTTTAAAGCCATATTTAGCTTTTTCTGACATAGTACAATAATAATAACAATAACTATGATAACAGAAAAAAATTACTAATCCTATAACAATATATGTATATGAAAGAGGTTATATACAGAAAACACTCACAAGAAACCACACCCAAGAAAAAGGGTTAGGCCGCAAAGAGTGCCTGAAGAAGAAAAATGTGTGTATATATATACATACATATATATATATATATATATATATATATATATATATATATATATATCACACACACACAGCACTTCTACAATAAACTACTAACTATAAGGAAATATCAGAAAAAAATTAGTATTCTTATTCTCTATCTGGTCCGAGCTCTACTCGATCCGATCTGTTGCAGCGGCAAACTAGATCTGAGTAATGGCAGGGAGGATTGTGGGATATGGGCTGGTCTCGAGCTTCTCTGAGATTCAGAGCTTTGCAATTCGGCCGACTCGGAGCCGAGGATCGGCTCCGAACCCGTGTGTAAGAACAAACGGCGAGATTGAACACTCTTACATCCACTGGTTATGTTGCTAATATTTTTACTCCTGTCCACACAAAAACTAAATTGTTTGTGGAAATCCAGCAAATGCAAAAAAGAATTTCTTCAGCTGCAGTATTCACAGCATGACACCAGAAGATCAATGGACTGATTAAGGTTTGACTCAGAAGTAGTCAGACTTAAATGATAGGTTAATCTTCAAACATAGTCACTTTTTGAATTATGAGGTAAAGACAGTGAAGTTACAGCTACTAAGAGGAGATGCCAATTCAAAGGGAGAAAAAATAATTTCCTTCAATCAATCAATAAATAAAGAGATCGCTTGGAAGCAGACTTCCTAATGGTCCTAACGGAAGGATGTAGTTCAAATGCACCACTCAGAAAGGTCTTGCAAACTTCAACAGAAACTAAAAGAAGTCAACTGCCCACAGAAAAATAAGATATGGCAGTCAGGTGCACATTAACTGATGAATAACTGAATTTTCTGACACATACTGAAAGAACATTACAAAAAGGGGTCAAAAAGGGGTCACTTATTCTCTACAGCCAAAACAGAAAATCCCTTCCATTAACCTTGATATGGCTTATGGGTTGAGGATCTTTGAGCTGATGACAGAATCATAAACCATTCTAATTAAAAATCCCTGGTCAACAGGTATGAGTGGAAGTGGAGTGACCATGCTGCTAGGTGCAGGGCCTTAAAATGTATATGCACCTTTTCTGATAAATGAGACAATAGATCCTTCTTTGGGAGCAGTATTATGAAAGGATGTTACATCTGAAACCTCTTCAAGAGTGGAAAAAAAAGTTATGTACTCACCATAACATTCCATCGGAGTAGTTCTACTTAATTTTGTCTTCAACCTGTGGGTATTGGATCCGTATCAGATTCGAGCCGGCAAATTCACTAGCATCTGCTCCGAGCTCCAAGCTCCTCCCCTTACCCATAATACAACTCCACTACCTTCCAACCCCCAGATCGAGTTTGCTGACCTTTATACCGAGAACCCAACCTGAAAAATACTTTATGACCTAAAACTGCAGCCAACAGGCTCAACATATGATAATGTCAGGGGGAAGGAGGGAGGGACGGTTGAAGACAAATGAAGTAGAACTACCCAGATGGAACATTACTGTGAGTACATAACTTCTTTATCTGAAGTAGTTTACTTCATTTGGTCTTCAACCTGTGGGACAGAGTCCCCAGCTACTAAACTCCTGGGTGGCCCTCATGGAAGGATATTCCGGAGCACCGTGGAACCAAAGGATGCTCTCCTTTTAGAAGTTAAATCCAATTTGTAGTGAGAAATAAAGGTATGAGATGAGAACCAAGTAGTTGCAGAACAAATATCATCCAATGAGACTCTAGACCAAAAGGCCGCAGAAGTAGCCATCGACCTAGTGGAATGAGCTTTCACGTGACCCGGAGGAGACCACACCTTTATCCTTATAGACTTGAAGGATGGCACAAGGAAATCCACCTAGCAATAGTGACCTTGGAGATAGGTTTACCCAAAAAGGGTTTAGAGAAGGACACAACTGATCAGATTTACGAAAGTTTTTAGTCCTGTGTAAATAAAATTGTAACTCTATGAACATCCAACAGGTGGAGTTTGTATTCTATTTTGTTAGCAATGTTTGGGAAGAAAACAGGTAAATTAATGGTCTGATTGATGTTAACTTGTGATGCAACCTTAGGAAGAAAAGACGGATTGGTCCGAAGGGAAACCCTATCTTTATGGAAAATCATACATAGAACTTTAATGGACAATGCTTGCAGTTCTGAAACCCTTTTAGCAGTGATAGCTACCACGAATGTTGTCTTCCAAGATAAGAACTTAAGATCTGTGGTTGCAGCAGGTTCAAAAAGCGGAGCAACCAAAGCTTGAAGAACCATACTAAGGTTCCATGGAGGAACAGAATCCTTAACCGGGGGGCATAACAGGAAAGTACCTTTGATAAAGGATTTACACAGTCTGGAAGTGGCCAGGGAAGAATTCTCACCCATGTGAAAATGAGAGATGGCAGCTAATTGAACTTTAGTATAAGAGCTTGCTTCTTGTTGAAAAATATTGGCTAGGAAGTCAAGAATGGCAGTAATAGGAGCCATGAAAGCATCTAAACTCATTTGAGAAGCCCAAAAGGAAAAAAAGTTTCCATTTGCTGAGGTAAATATTCCTGCCACCAGAATAGACCTAAATGAAGAGGATAATTCAGGAGTCCTAGCGATCATGGGAACTGGAGCAGCCAAGCCGTGAGCTTCAAACTGTCCAGGTTCGAATGGGGATCCCCCGAAGGGTGTGAAATCAGATCCTGAATGGGATCCAAGATCGAGCCAGAAGATGATACCAAAGGAAGGGAAACCATAACTGGCGAGGCCAAAATGGGGCAATGAGGATCACTTCGCTCCCCAGTCAACGAGCTTTCTTTAGAAACCTCGGAATAAGAGGTACTGGGGGGTAAGCATACAGAAGACCGGGAGGCCAAGCATGGACTAGAGCATCTTTGGGGGACTCCCCCGGTAGGGGGTTCAGAGCAAAAAACTCGCTGCACTTCACGATGGAAGGAGATGAAGAGATAGCAGCAAGGCTGACCCCACTCCAGAAAGCTCTGCTCCGCTACTGAATGATTCAGAGACGACTCGTAAGGCATCAGAATAGTCCAACTTAACCTGTCCGCTAGAATGTTGGACCGCCCCAGAATATGCATTGCTATGAAAAAGCAACGGGTGGAGATTACCCATTCCCACACTCTCATGACCTCGCGACAAAGGGGGTAAGACCTGGTCCCTCCCTGTTTGTTGAAGTACCAGACCACTGACGTTGTCTGATTGAATTGCAATGGTTCCCAGAGGACGAAAGGAATGAAGGGCCTGCAACGCCAAAAGGTCCTTCCTCATCTCTAGAACGATTATGTGCAAACTGGTCTCGACAGGGGACCACAGGCCTTGGACTGTCCTGCCCAAACAATGCCTCCCCCATCCAAATTGGGAGGCATCCGTGGTCACTGTGGCTTGGACAGGGGCTGGAACCAAAGGTCGTCCCTCAAGATTTCCAGAGAGCACATCCACCACAGAAGGGATGACCTGCAGACTCGACTGAGGTGTATTGGATATGATAATGGAAGTTCCAACAGGGACCAAGTGTCCACTGTAGTAATCGCATATGTAACCGGGTGCACGGAAGAAGCGTAATGGTCGCTGCCATTGAACCTAAGGCCCTCAACACTGATTCTGCCAAGGGAAGATGAGAATGATAGATCAGGGAGACATGCATCCTCAGGTTTTGTACTCTCTCCGTGCTCAGGAAGATTTTGCACTGTAGTGTGTCTATTCTTGCCCCAATGTAGTCTATCACCTGGACAGGATTTAGAAGTGATTTGGCTGCGTTGATTGTAATCCCCAAATGAAGAGCAAGCTTTAAGAAATAATCCCTGGTTTGAGAAAGTAGACGCCTGGTGGGAGCAGTGGGGAGCCAGTCTTCCAGGTACTGATAGACCTGAATCCCCTGAAGCCTCAGGTGAGCCGCTACTACTGCCATCACCTTGGTGAACACCCTGGGGGCTGTGGTGAGACCAAAGGATAGGGCTCGAAATTGGTAATGACTGACTCCTAGCCAGAAGCAGAAGAACCTCCTGGAACTTCTGTGCATCTTTATGTGATAGTAGGCATCCTGGAGGTCTAACAAGCACATCCAGTCGCTCTCTTGCAGGTACAGCATGATGGACTGTAGTGTGACGATCCAGAATTTTTCTTTGGCATATGACAAGTTTAGGGTAGATATGTCCAAAATGGGCCTTAAGTTCCCAGTTCTCTTTGGCACCAAAACGAACCTGGAGTAGATGTCCGATCTGGACTGATCTGGGGGGACAGGTTCGATGGCTCATTTTTCTAGCAGCTTGGAGATTTCCTGTGCTACTGCCTCCCTTTGCGTGGGTGGTACGTCCAGGAGGTGTTTGGGAGGAACCACAAAGGGGATAGAGTATCCTCTGGATATGATCTGAAGCACCCAGCGGTCTGATGTTATGGACTCCCATGCCACCAGGTGCAATGACAATCATCCCCAGACTGCCTCCAGAGTAGAGCAGTCGGGCAATCCCTCAGGGTTGCTGTCCAGGTCTGTCCGAGAAAGGTTCTCGAGACCCAAAATTCCTTGGACCCACTCTGCCTCTGGGCCGGCATCTATCCTGTCCCCCACTGCCTCTGGGGGAAGAAGAGCCATGAGTGTCCCGGGAATACTGTGACTTCCGGAACCACATCTTCTTTTGCCCTCAGAAGAAGGTTTGGAGGCGGACCAACCTCCCCGCTGGCATAGGATTTCGATGACATCCTCGGGAGGTGACCTGGGGGAATCTTCCCCATCATCCAAATCAGTGTCCTTGGTGAGGGACTCGGGGGAGTCCAAGTGCCTCCTCTTACACGTGTGCTTGCGAGGCACGTCTCTGGTGGGGCTCTCCGGAGGGGAACTCGCAAGCCACTTTTTCCTCAGAGGGAACCGCCTGGGGCTCCTCGAGCACAGGCTGTTCCTCCGGTAAAATGATGGGATTTGTAGACAGAGCCGAGGGGGTCGGGGCGGAACCCAATGAAATAGTCAAGGGTCTCGATCCAGTGGACAGAACCATTTCTACCACGTCAAACACCGAGGGAGAACGAACCTCCTGGGCTACCAATAAGGAAGCCGTTCTCCCTGGATCTGACATGGGAATTGGAGCCGGGCCCGAAGTGGACGGAGCTCCGAGGGAGGGACCTTAGCCCGACAATGCTGGAGCCAATGAAAAAAGTTCTGCTCCCTAGGATCCAACACCCAAGCTCCAGCTCCAAGAGCCACTCAGTCCAAACTGGTAGGATCAGACATGCTCCAGGTAGCTGTCGGCGTCGAGGAGATAGGTACAGTCAGCGCCGACCGCCTGACTAAGACCATCCTCGGATCCGAGTACTCCAAACCCGGTGGATGGATCGGAGAAGGAGAAATTGATGTGAAAAAGGGAAGTGAGCTCCCCCTCCAGAGGGCGAGGGGGCTGGCAAGACCCCCATCTGGGTCAGAGTATGACTGAACCTCCTCATCATTTTAACCATGTCAACTTCAGATAAGCTACGCACGGATCTCGACGAGGCCACAGACTCCGACCTGGCGGGTTAAGGAACTGAGGCCCTAGATGGAGGAAGTGTCTCCTCTGGCTATGGGGAAAATCTCGGAGATTGTAGCCGAGGGGAGTCACGGATCCTAGCCTGACTTTTGGCGGGAGTAGAAGGAAGGTCCGGAGACCTCTTGCGTTTCTCTGCTTTGGAATGCTTGTCTGATTTGTGCTCTCTCGACCTCTCTCTGCCCTTTTTCTCCTCCACTTCCACAGGCTTAGAAACGGGAGGTTGAATCCCAGCCTGGGAGGGAGGAGAAGCCAGGGCAAGAGAGGAAGGAGAGGTGGCCACAGGAGCCGCTGTGACCGAAGCAGTAGACGAGGCAGCTGCCTCAGAAGTGGGTAGAAGGCCTTTTAGGGCCAACTTAGCCTTCCTGTCCTTTATAGCGCGTGGGTTAAAACCCGCGCAGATAGTACAATCCGTACTCAAAAAGCACATCACACACTGAGTGTGGCCATCTGCAGGAGACAATTTGTGGCCACACTCAGTGCACCTTTTGAAGACAGGCTTGGAGTCAGCCATGTCTCTACACAAGAAAAATTCACACTAGAGAAGGAAAAGGAGAAGAAAAAAGTTACCCGTTTCCCACTCAAAAACCACTCACAACACACACAAGGCACAGAGAACACTGATGGGGGGAGGTGAAGCAATACACACTAACAAACTAACTCTAAAACCTACAGGAAATTTTCTAATACACGCCCCACCAGTGAGGGGAGGAGGAGAAGGAACCTACACTAAACACCTAACACACAAATATTTAGAAAAAAGCTGCTTAAAAAGCAATAAACCCACTCACTAACTCGGAGTTCAGGAGATCACAATGCTTCAGGCAAGCCGCAGAAAACGAGATCTGGAGGTTGGAAGGTAGTGGAGGTATATTATGGGTAAGGGGAGGAGCTTGGAGCAGATGCTAGTGAGTTTGCTGGCTCGGATCCGATACGGATCTGATACCCACAGGTTGAAGTCCAAATGAAGTAAACTACTTCAGATTTAGAAGTTATGTACTCACCATAACGTTCCATCTGAGTAGGTGACTTCATTCGGATGCAACCTGTGGGTATCGGATCCGACCTCGGATCTGAGCCGGCAATTCAAAAGCTTAGGCTCCGAGCTCCTAGCTCCTCCCTCTTACCCATAACCCCTTGCCAAGCCCTGACTGACCTCAGATTGAGTTTGCCTCAAAATACTGACTACAGTACACGAAAACAGCATAAATACTCGCTCTATAAAGGTCAGGGGGATGGAGGGGGGGATGGTTGCATCCGAATGAAGTCACCTACTCAGATGGAACGTTATGGTGAGTACATAACTTCTAAATCTGAAGTAGGCAGACTTCATTCGTCTGCAACCTGTAGGACAGAGTCCCCAGCTACCTGAATCTTGGGCGGCCATCATGGAAGGATGTTTCGGAGCACCGCTGAGCCAAAGGATGCTCTTCCTCTAGAAACAACATCCACCTTATAATGAGAAATAAAAGTATGAGGCAAGGCCCAAGTAGCTGCCGCGCAGATATCATCCAATGATACACGGGACTTAAAGGTGGCTGACGTGGAAACTGCCCTAGTAGAATGAGCCGTAACCCTCTGAGGAGCAGGTCTACCTGAAGTGTCATATGCCTGCAGAATACAATTAGCAATCCACTTAGTGTGACTTTAGATACTGCTTTACCCAGAGCAAATTTAGCAAAGGAGACGAACAGCTGATCTGATTTCCTGTGACCAGCTGTTCTGTGAATATAAAAACGTAATTGTCTATGAACATCCAAGGAATGCAATTTGTATTCTCCTTTGTTTGAGTACTTGGGAAAAAACACAGGTAAATTGATTGATTGGTTAATATTAGATTCAGAAGAGACCTTCGGAAGAAAAGATGGATTGGTCCTGAGGCACACCCTATCAGGGAAGAAAGAAAGGTAAGGCGGCTTGACGCATAGAGCCTGAAGCTCAGACACTCTTCTGGCTGAAGTGATAGCTACCAAGAAGGCCGTCTTCCAGGAAAGGTACTTTAGATCTGTAGAAGCTGCAGGCTCGAAGGGAGGAGCAGTAAGGGCTTGCAGAACTAAAGACAAGTCCCAAGGTGGTACAACCTCCTTGACTGGAGGCCTCAACAAAAAATCCCTTTGAGAAATGTTTTGCATAATTTAGCGTCATGAGGGAGCTGTCTCATGACCAATGTGATAATGCGAGATAGCTGCCAATTGTACCTTAATCGTGGCAGAACTTGCCCCTTTACGAAAGAGCTCTGTTAAACAATCCAGCACCGATGACATAGGTGCCGAAAGGATCCAAAGTTCTCTGTACCGCCCAAATAGAGAATCTCTTCCATTTACTCCGATAAACCTGTCTGGTGGAAGGTTTATGAGCTGCCACTAAGATGGCCTTGACCGGTGATGAGATACCGAGTCCTAATCAAGGATGGAACTGGAGCAGCCAAGCTGTCAACTTCAGGGTGCGCAGATTGGGAACCGAAATTCCCAGAGGGTGGGAGATGAGATCCAGAATTGGATCCAGAATCCAGGGTGGATTGATTTTGTGAGACCATACGAAGGGGAACCAGGGTTGACGAAGACAGAACGGGGCAATGAGAATCATTCTGCTCCCCAAACTGTTGGCTTTCTGCAGAAGCCTCTGCATCAGAGGAAGTGGAGGGTAGGCATAAAGGAGACCGGGAGGCCAAGCATGCACCAGAGCATCTCTCGGAATTCCCTGGTGGGAAGCAGAGCGAAGAAATTGTCGCATTTGGCGTTTGAGGGAGAGGCAAAAAGATCGCAACAGGATTGCCCCCAGACGGCAAAAATCTTCTTCGCTACTTGAGGATTGAGAGACCACTCGTGTGGAGAAAGAATGGTGCGACTGAGCTTGTCCGCAAGGATATTGGACTTTCCCGGAATGTGCGTTGCTACCAGAAAGCTTTTGGTGGAAATTGCCCATTCCCAGACTCTCATGGCCTCTCGACAAAGGGGGTAAGACCTGGTTTCTCCCTGTTTGTTGATATACCAGACTACCGACATGTTGTCTGTCTGAATCGCAATAGTCCCCGAAGGAAGAACGTGGTGAAGTGCTTGCAACGCTAGGAGCACCGCCCTCATTTCCAGGACATTTATATGCAATGACGTCTCTGTGGGATTCCACGTGCCTTGGACAATCTTTCCCGCAGAATGCCCCCCCCACCCGAGGCAAGAAGCGTCCGTGGTCACTGTAGCTCGGGGAAATGCAGCACAAAAAGGTCTCCCTGCCAGGGGCTCCGGAGAAAGAAGCCACCAAAGAAGGGAGTCCCTGCACGCCTTGCTGACCGCAATCGGAGCGTTGAGAGGGGAACAAAGAGGAGACCACTGAACCTGAAGGGTCCATTGAAGAACCCGCATGCGTAAGCGAGCATGAATGAGAAGCTGAATAGCTGCCGCCATAGAACCTAGGGCCCTCAGGACTGAAGCTGCAGTTGGAGATGGTTGCAGGACCGCTGTCACATGACACTTCAGGTTGGCAATTCTGTCTGGCAATTCTGTCTGGAGTGAGGAAGGCTCGCATTGATCTGGTGTTTAGTCTTCCTCCTATGAAATCTATAACTTGTGTGGGGTGCAGTAAAGATTTCTCCCAGTTGATCGTGATGCCCAGCCTTGGGGCTAGTTGAAGAAAGTAGTCCCTGGCTGAGCACAGAAGATGCCTTGATGATGCCGTCAGGAGCCAGTCGTCCAGGTACGGAAAGACCTGTAATCCCTGGAGCTTCAGGTGGGCCGCTACCACCGCTAGCACCTTGGTGAACACCCTGGGGGCTGAGGTGAGACCAAAGGGGAGGACCCTGAACTGATAATGACTGGCTCCCAGCCGGAAGCGAAGAAACCTCCTGGATCGTCTGTCCATACGAATGTGGTAGTACGCGTCCTTGAGGTCGATGGAGCACATCCAGTCGTTCTCCCTCAAGAGGGGAAGTATAGATTGGAGGGTGACCATCCGGAACTTTTGCTTGGTTACTGACAGGTTCAGCTGGGAAAGGTCTAGAATTGGTCTTAGGTCCCCCGTTTTCTTTGGCACCAAAAAGAACCTGGAGTAAAACCCTAATCCGGTTTGATCTAGGGGGACGCGCTGGATAGCTCTTTTTCCTAGCAGCTGTTCGATTTCGACAGCTGCCGCCTCCCTTTGGTCGGGTGGAACATCTGGGAGGCTGCGAGATTTGGGAACCTTGAATAGGGGAATTGAATAACCTCTGGATATCACACGAAGCACCCAACGGTCTGTTGTAATGGACTCCCAAGAAGTCAGGTGCCTCGAAAAATGCCCCCCCGACTGCCTCCAGAGACGGACAGCCGGGCAACCCTTCAGGGCTGCTGCGTGGGTCTATCAGAGAAAGGTTCTCTGGACCCAAAGTTGCCAGGAGCCCCCCTGCTTCTAGGACGGCGACCTCCCCGTCCTCCTCTGCCACGGAAGGACTGGTTATCCGGAGCAGGTTGGGACTGCTGCGATTTCCGGAACCACATCTTCTTCTGTCCCTTTTGGTTCTTAGAGAAGGACCTATGGGGAGCTGAGAAGCGGACTCCGACGGCAGACAGCGTCTTCCCGTCCTTTTCGCTCTGGACTAATGTTTCGCGAACAGTCTTGCCAAACAAGGCAGAACCATCGAAGGGGCATTCGAAGGTCGCCTTGAAGGGCTCTGCAAAATCACAGTGGCGGAGCCAGGCCTGTCGCCTCATGACTAGGCCTGCTCCGCTGGCTCTAGCGGCTCCCTCAGTAGCGTGAGAAAGCAGCCGCATAGATGTATTGGAAACTGATCTGAGAGTGGCCATTCGGGTGGAGTATACCTGTTTATCCTCACTCGACATGGACTCGGGAGAGATGCAGCGTATTCTTTAATCAGATCCCGCTGCATCCTAATGACATGTGCCATGTAGTTCAGCGCTCTCAAAGAGAAGGTTGCTGAACTGAAAACTCGCTTCCCAATGCGATCCATCGAGCGGGACTCCTTGCCCGGAGGATGCATGGAGGGACTCTCCTGGGCCAATTCCCTCTTCGTGGCTGCAGCCATCATCATGGCATCTACTGGGGGGCCCTTGCTCCAGTGAGTGCGGTCCGCCGGAGGGGAAAGGATGCGATCAGGACGCTTGGGGACAGGCTCAACGGTGTCCGGATCCTTCCACGCTCTGATGGATATAAGATCCACCAGAGGGTCAGCAGGAGGGGACACCCAAGAGGTAGAAGGGCCCGCCTCAAATGCCTCCAAGAACACAGACTCGTCCGAGGAAGGCTTGGGGGCAGACCCCCCCCCCCCCGATCCTTAACATCTCCATAATGTCTCCAAATGAGACGTCCTCAGGGGGTGACCTTGGGGAGCCTTCCCCTTCATCCAAATCTGTGTCTTGTAACGGACTCGGGGAGTCCATGTGCCTCCTTTGCATTTGCTTCGAGATACTTCATCGGGGGGGCTGTCCGAGGAGTACTCTTCAGCAGTTGGATGTTCCAAGGGAACCACTTGGGACATCAAGGCGGGCTGTCACTGGGACCGGCTGGTGGGGGCCTGGCCCAACTGCAAGGGAGTGCGGGATGGAGCCGTGGCAGGGACCGGGGTCGGACGTCCTCAACAGTGCCCTTTCCACTCGTCGAAGGCCGAGGGGAGCCAGCTTCTCTAAACCCGAGCCGACCCCCACTCGGATCCGACGCACAGATCGGAGTCGGAGCCGAAACCGTCGGATCCGAGAGACCGGTGTGCTCCGACCTGGACGGAGCCGAAGACACACCAGCTCCCTCGGATCCAAGGCTCGGTCCTCGGCTCCGAGAGGTCGGGTCCGAAGTACCCGAAGCACTCAAGGGATGGGACGGATCCGAGGTGCGCCGACCTATCGGATCCGACCCACCCCCGGATCCAAGTCTGCCCGGCGCCGACAGCTCCGAACCCGTGGTATGGGTCGGAGAAGGAGCCAAAGGGGCGAAAAAAGGGGTCGAAGCCCCTCCCGGATGGGGGGGGGGGCTAGGAGCACTCCCATTTGCATTTGGGCCTGGATGAATTTCCTCATCATCCGGTCCATATCAGCTTCACTCATGGAAAAAGTTGACCTGGTGGAGGCCACCAAAGTGGACCTAGAGAGCTGCCTCGGAGACCTCCTAGAAGGGCTAGCCTCCTCCTCCTCGGGTCCAGGAGAGAACCGAGGGGAGTGGAGCCGAGGAGGAGGAAAGCTAGAAGGCACAGGGGAGGCCCGCTTAGATGGAGGAGCCGAACTGGAAGTTTCGGCTCTCCGTTTGTGGTGCCTCTCCCTGTGCCTCTCCTTCTTCTCTCTCTCCCTAGAGGACTCTTTCCCCTCCGGCAACTTAGAGGGAGGTTGAGTCCCAGCCGGAGGGGGAGAGCCCACAGCAACAGGTTGCTGAGTAGAAGGGGCAGAAGCCGAAGCGGTATCTGGAGGTAAAAGACCCGCCAGCACCAGCTTCGACCTCCGCTCCCTCACAGCCCGGGGGTTGAACCCTGCACAAATGGTACAACCAGATGACAGGTGTTCAACCCCCAAGATGAACGCACAGTGTGGCCATCCGCTGGGGACAGCTTATGGCCACACTCGGTACATTTAGAGAAAACAGCCTTATGGGCTTCAGACATTATAAACCCTGAAGGCCTAACACAACACACACACACACACCAAACTACGCAAAACCCGAGAAATATTAACTAAAAAGAGAGAGGAAAGCCTAACACAATCAACACTAATAATATAAGTAACAAAAATAGAGAATTTTTAAACTTTTTTTGTCAGACAACTTATCTGTCACCAAAAAACGCCAGGAGCTCAAGAATCCGTCGCTACTTGAAAAGCGGCAAACGGAATCTGAGGTCAGTCAGGGCTTGGCAAGGGGTTATGGGTAAGAGGGAGGAGCTAGGAGCTCGGAGCCTAAGCTTTTGAATTGCCGGCTCAGATCCGAGGTCGGATCCGATACCCACAGGTTGCAGACGAATGAAGTCTGCCTACTTCAGATCATGTGTTCTGCACCATTATGAAGCAACTAAAATGACACTGACCTTGTGAAACCTGGCTTCTATATGAACATCCGCAGAGGAAATGAAAGGAATGTGGAGAAAACTACAGAACAGCCCTAGAGACCAACTGCAGATTAATGCATCAAAGTTCTATCTATGCAGTGAAGGGATTAGAGAGCAACAGCTCAAGCACCTGGAGTTAATTGAGATGAAAAAGATCACAAAACTGATAGACCCTCCTCAGTAAAAATGTCCTGACTATGACTGAGCCTCTCAAAAGGCATCAATAGAAAATTAATTCATCTGTCCGTAAATGAAATGCGATGGTGATCCTAAACATGTGTGAAAACCAGAAAATGCTCAGATGAGACTACCGATTCCCAGATTCTCACTTCTTCTGATGTAGAGGGTAGGGTCATTGGCCCAGTATCACTGCTCAGTCATCCAGATCTCAGCAGTGACATTGCTAAGATGTGGATGATTGATAAGGTTCAAATCTGCTTCCCATATACTGAGGGTTCTGAACAAAGGGCCTACTCTGCTTCCTTAGAGCCCTGAAAACATTGAAAAGAGGCAATGAAGTGGATGAAAATAGAAGTTATGTCCTTACCATAACGTTCCATGTGGAGTGTTCATCTCGCCTTTGTTCTTACACATGGGTTCGGAGCCGATCCTCGGCTCCGTGTCGGCCGCTTGCAAGCTCTGCATCGAGAAGAAGCTCGAGACAACCTAATACCCACAATCCCCCTCTGCCTTTACCTCAGATCTAGTTTGCAAGCAAACCAGTAGTCAGAGAGAGAACACTCATGCCAATATCACATATGCACAGAAACTAAGAGTTTATATATATATATACATATATACACATATATATACATGTCAACTATATACACAACAACTGCAATGCAGAAGCAGAATGCCCCAGACCAGGTACCAAACCGAATGTTCTTCCTAAGGGCGGGAGGGTGGGAATGTAAGAACAAAGGCGAGATGAACACTCCACATGGAACGTTATGGTAAGGACATAACTTCTATATGTGATAGTGTTCAATCTCGCCGTTTGTTCTTACACATGGGTAGCGTCCTAGCTCCTTGTTCCTGAGGAACTCACGGAAGGACGTTCTTGAGCACAGTGGAACCAAAGGTTGCCCTGTCCCTAGAAACCTTGTCTACCTTATAATGAGAAATGAATGTATGTGGTTTAGACCAAGTAGCAGCCGCACAAATAGCGTCTAGTGGTAGGCGAGCTGAATGAGCCAGGGATGTAGACACTGACCTTGTGGAATGTCCTTTGGGTTTGTGCAAAAGAGTTTGATCTGAAGAATCATAGACATAGATGATACAATCCGTTAACCACTTAGAAAGAGTTCTTTTGGTAACCGCTACTCCTTTTCTATTATCAGCAAAGGCTACAAAAAGTTGATCAGATTTCCTGTGATCTTTTGTTCTATCCAAGTAAAACCTTAGTTGTCTGTGGACATCTAATTTGTGCAACATATACTCCATTTTATTGGAGTGATTCTTGAAGAAAGTGGGTAATTCAATGGACTGATTAATATTGTTAATAGAACAAACTTTAGGAAGGAAGGATGAATTAGTGCGAAGAGAAACTCTGTCAGAGTGAAAGATCAAATAAGGGTGTTTAATGGAGAGAGCTTGAAGTTCAGATACTCGCCTAGTGGATGTAATGGCTACCAAAAAGAGAGTCTTCCATGACAAAAATTTCAATGGGCAAGAGGAGGCTGGTTCAAAGGGGGGCAACATTAACTTAGATAATAATAAGTTTAGACTCCAAGGTGACGTAGGAGATCTAATTGGTGGTCTAATATGAAAACCCCCTTTTAAAAAGGCTTTACAAAGTCTGTGGGCCATAACAGGAGCCCCACATTCTTCCACATGGAAATTAGAAATGGCAGCCAATTGAACTCTTAATGTGGCAGGAGAAGCACCCTGATGGAACAATTCTGTTAAAAACTCTAATATTTTATTCAAGGGAGCTATAACAGGGTCCACTTGCTGTGTATTCGCCCAGAATACAAAGCGCTTCCATTTACTAGTATATGTTTTAGTAGTGGAAGCTTTATGAGAAGCCACTAATATATTCTGAACTGCAGGCGAAAGAAGATCAGACCTGGCTAAGTTGGGAATTGGAGCAGCCAAGCTGCTAGATGGAGGGACAAAAGCGAGGGGTGGGGAGTCCCTGACGAGTGAGTCAATAGATCTGGCTCTGGGTCCAGAATCCAGGGTCCCCGAATGCAGTGTGTTATGAGGAAGGGGAACCAAATTTGACGAGACCAGAATGGGGCAATGAGGATAATTGTCCTGTGTAGGTTGTTGGCTTTCTGGAGAAACTTTGAGATCAGGGGGAAGGGAGGAAATGCGTACAGGAGACCCGGGGGCCAATCGTGAATCAGTGCGTCCTGGGGACTTCCCTGGAGGGGGTAATAGGGCAAAGTAGCTCCTGCATTTGGCGTTCATTGGAGACGCAAATAGATCGCAGGAAGGCTGGCCCCACGTGCGAAAAATCTTTTTCGCAACTGACTGTTTTAGGGACCACTCGTGCGGTAACAGTATTGCTCTGCTCAGCCTGTCGGCTATGACGTTGGATGACCCCGGTGCGTTGCTATCAGAAAGCGACCCGTGGACTCCGCCCATTGCCAGATTCTCATGGCCTCTCTGCATAGCTGATAGGACTTGGTTCCCCCTTGCTTGTTTATGTACCAGACTACCGACATGTTGTCCGTCTGAACTGCAATAGTCCCCAGAGGAAGAAGGGGAGCAAAGTGTTGCAACGCTAGAAACACTGCCCTCAACTCTAGAACATTGATGTGCAGATTGTACTCTAAATTGGTCCATTCGCCTTGGACTGTCTGTCCCTGAAAGATGCCCCCCCACCCTATCAGGGAAGCGTCCGTGGTCACCGTAGCTGTAGGCGTGGGTAGCACAAATGGTCTCCCCTTGGAAAGGTTGTAAGTTTGAAGCCACCAGTTCAGGTGTGTTTTGCATGTGTTCGTTATAAGAATCTCGTGTGTTAGAGGTAGTTGTTGGAACGACCATTGTGCAAACAGTAGCCATTGTAGGAATCTCATGTGCAATCTTCCCAAGGGTATTGCAATAAGAGAAGCTGACATGAGTCCCAAAACCTTCAGTACTAGTTTTGCTGGGGATTTCCTGGACAAAAGAAGAAGACGTATGTGAGTCTGAAGTGACAGTATCCTTTCTGGAGGAAGTCTTAGAATTAACTGATGTGTATCTAATTCCGCTCCTATGAATAAGATACGCTGTGATGGCTGTAGTAAGGATTTTCCGAAGTTTACGGAAATTCCTAGGTGAATACACAGTTGAAGAGTGTAGTCTCTGGCCTGTACTAGTTGAGGCTGGGTGGTGGCAGAAAGGAGCCAGTCGTCCAGATACGGAAACACCTGGAATCCTAGGCGTCTCAAGTGAGACGCTACCACTGCCATGCATTTGGTGAAGACCCTGGGGGCTGAGGTCAGGCCAAAGGGCAGGGCTCGAAACTGAAAGTGACTGGCACCCAGCCGGAAGCGCAAATGATCTCTGGATGCCCTGGCCATTTTGATGTGGTAGTATGCATCCTTCAGATCTATTGAGCACATCCAGTCGTCCTTCTGTAAGAATGGAAGGATCGATTGAAGCATGACCATTCGGAACTTTTCTTTCTTGACGAAGGTATTGAGGTCGCTTAGGTCCAGAATGGGCCTCCAGTCCCCTGTTTTCTTTGGAACTAAAAAGAACCTTGAGTAAGTTCCGAATCCTCTTTGGTCCGCTGGGACTGGTTGGATGACTCTTTTTTCTAGCAGCTTTGAAGTTTCTATAGCTGCTGGCTCTCGCAGATGGGGCGGCACATCTGGGAGTCTTTTCTTTGGAATGGGATAAGATAGAAATGGTATATTGTAACCTCTGGTAACCACACTTTTTACCCACTTGTCCGTAGTTATGTTTTGCCAGGCCTGAGGGTATAAAGCTAAGCGACCCCCGACTGCCTCCAGAGCAGGACAGTCGGGCCTCCTCTCAGGAGTGCTGGAAAGGTTTACCAGGGAGTGTATCCCTGTCACCTTGATTCTGCGGACCCCCTCTGCCGCCAGGGCGGCGTCTTCCACATCTGCCCCCTCCTCTGCCTCTAGAAGGGGCATCACCCTGTGTGCCTGGGAAAGATCCTTGGGGTTTTCGAAACCACATTTTTCCACCACGTTGCCCTTTGGGGTACGGTCTGGTTAGGGTGGAAAAACGGACTCCGACAGCAGACAGAGTCTTTCCCTCCTGTTCACACCGGGTAAGGGTCTCCTTTACTTTGGGGCCAAAGAGAGTGGCACCGTCAAATGGGGCGTTAGTAAAGGAAGACTTGAAGGCTTCCGCAAATGAACATAAGCGCATCCAGGATTGTCTGCGAAGAGCAATCGCTGAAGCCACTGCCCTACTCGAACCCTCGGCTGCGTAAGAGATCAGCCTCATGGACGAGTTCACAATGGATGTAAGGGTATTAAGTTGCGCTGTCACTTTCTCTGAGACAGCAGCATCTGTAGTACCCTGGAGGGTATCTCCCAACTCTTTGACTAGATCCCTCTGTAGTCGTGTAAAGTGGGTCAAATAGTACAGGGATCGCATGGAAAAAGCCGCTGAACTAAAAATGCGCTTCCCATACCTGTCCATAGTCCTAGAATCTTTATTAGGGGGATGGACAGATGAGGAAGATTCCGACATCTCCTTTTTCGTGGCCGCTGCCACCACCATAGCGTCCACTGGAACTCCTTTTGTCAAGTAAGTTTTGTCCTGGGGTGCAGTGATATACTTATTGGGCTTCCTAGGGACTGGTTCCACTGTGTCAGGAGCCTCCCACGCCCTTCGAGCAATAAGTTCCATTAATTCATCGAAGGGCGGAGTGACCCAGGAGGAGGAAGGGCGAGCACCGAATGCCTTCAGCAATACTGACTCATCCTCAGAAGGGGGAAGGGACTGCCAGTCACCTCTCTGTTTCAGGATCTCCAATATGTCAGAAAAAGAGACATCTTCTGAAGGTGACTTAGGGGACCCTTCTGACTCATCCAAGTCAGTATCGGATGTCAAAGATTCTTGTGGAGAATCTAAGTGTCTCCTCTTACACAATCTTTTCCTAGGGACTTCGTGGGGAGCATCCGAAGAAGCCTCCGAGGAAGAGGGGGCACCCTCCAGGGGTGGCTGAGACACCAGTGCTCGACGCTTGGATGTAGCCGTGGGTGCAGAGGAGGATAACGGCCCTTTATGGGGAGGAGAGGTTGCTTCTACTGACGTGGTTGTCTGAGTAGACAACACCTTCCTCATGAGATCGAAGGCCCCGGGTCCCGAGTCGAAGAATCTCCGGTTCGAAGAAATGGGAAGAATCCCGAGACAGGCACGAAGGCATCGACCCCAGGGCGGAGCCGAATCGATCCGCGCCGAGGCCCGAGGGAAGAGTCGGAACCGAAACGTCGGTTCGACTCGGCCCCGGAACCAAGGACAGATCGTCGGCTCCGAGACTCGGTACGGATCCGACGGAGTCGAGGTGAGAGGAACAGACCGAGAAAGGGCGGTTCTGGACCCGAGGGCTCCACAATCAGAAGATCAACCTCTTCCGGCTCCAAAGACTGGACAGGTCTCGGAGGAGGAATGGATGGAGACAATGGGAGGCCTTCAAGTTTCGACACCAACTGGGTGGAAACCGAAATAAGTTTGGATAGGGCCGAATGCTCCAATAACTTCTGCACCACACGATCCACATCGACATCGGAGAGCTTAGAAGAAGAACGGGTCGAAGGAACCGAAGACGGAGCCGACCTCAATAGAGTCGAGAGAGGGAGCTCCATCACCGGTTCCAAGACTCGAGGCTCAGGAACTGACACCAGTTGAACACTCGGCCCCGAGTCTGTGGAACCGGTGATCTAACTTTACTCGAAGAGCTCGGAGCCGATGACTTGGGCTCCGACGTCTTCGATTCCTTCGAGGATTTGGATGCCTGGTCTGAAGCATCCAGAGCCTCCTGAAAGGAAGGTTTTAATAACCCCCTGTCCATGAGTTTCCTGCGCCTATCTGTCATGACCCTCCCACTAAAAGAGTGACAAATTGAACAGTCCTCTTGTAAGTGGAGAGGGCCAAGGCAGTAGACACAGGAACTATGGTTGTCAGTAACTGACATTTTTTGGCCACACTGGCAACGTTTAAAGCCTGATTTCATTTTCTCAGACATCTTACAGGTAAGAGAAAAAGTCAAGTCCAGTAGAGAGACAAATCCAGTAGAAAAAAGTCGAATCCGATATATATGCCAGTCCGGTTGTCAAATTTAAGTAAGGGGTGGAAGGCCCCGAAAAACTCTAACCAGTCTAATTAAATTTAACGGTACCAAGAATTTCTACCTACCACACACACATACACTATGTCTACCAAAAAGTACTTTTTAGAACAATTTTTTGTCAAATAAAACAAAAATAAAGTTTTATCTTATCTGAAGTTGCTCGAGCTAGATCCCAGTGATGCGAACGCAGCAGCGGCAAACTAGATCTGAGGTAAAGGCAGAGGGGGATTGTGGGTATTAGGTTGTCTCGAGCTTCTTCTCGATGCAGAGCTTGCAAGCGGCCGACACGGAGCCGAGGATCGGCTCCGAACCCATGTGTAAGAACAAACGGCGAGATTGAACACTATCACATTGTCAGTTCTGGTGGCAGGAAAGGTTGCCCTTTCTATTTAAATTTTCTCAGAATGAACAGATTTAGAAGAGACTGGTTTCACTAGTAAACAAGCTGGAGAGTAAGAGGAGTGCCTTTTCTGCCTAGCTTGATAAACAGGACCAAGGTTGAGGACAGAATGCCATGTTGTGACTTCTCTTTGACAAGAAGCTGTAGTAAAAAGGCAGAATACTGTTTATCAATCTTTTAAGACAGCCTCTTTACAATTTGCATAATCACATGAAATAGATTCATGCTCTGGATATAAACAATTTGCACATCTAGCTTTATAGTTTCCACAGCCAAGCTTGTTAGAAGTAAAAGATGTGATAACGGCAGAGGGTCACAACTCACACAAAAAGAAAAGAAAATCAGAAGGAGCAGAACTCTAGCACAGGTCGCAGAATGGAGGAAGAAAGCTTCAACAAGAGACTGAAGGGCAGGAGTATCCTAACAGAAGGAGAAAGTATCTAACAAAAGCAATACATTTGTCAAACTACTGAAAGGACAAAAATAAAGTGACAAAGGTTGTCAACCTATGCTCAAGATCATAAGGAAAATAGAGACACCCGACAAGATAAAATTCAAAAACGCAGCATGGGGTCATTAGAATTCCAAATTAGTGTGCTTAGCAATGGGAAGAAGCTAGAAAATGGAGGACAAAATGTAGGATATCTGGGAAGAGGATGTGCAAAGGTTGCCAAGAGGAGTTATATCTACTGAGCTGAGCCATGTGTTGCACCAAATTCTCCTTAAACAAAGGTAAAATTTACAGTTTACCTTTACTTGTGTTAGTGTAGACTTTCTTTTTTCACCCAGAACAGATATGTGGAAGAAGGGATGTGCTTGGGTGAGTTATAATAGTGCTCCTGGTGCTTGTTCAACTGTCAAATGGAACACCAGTACACTTTTCACAAAGGATTTGATTAAAGTTCCATGTAATAATATGGACCAGTATGCTTGGTACAACAGAACCGACTTTTACTTTTAAGTAAACGGCTGTTTGGTAATATTTCTGACAATCCTAGCCAAGACTTTATGGCTACAGACCAAAGGTTTACGTAAAACTGATCAGAATACCAGATGTTCTTCGTGTTTCACTGTTGCAGTCATTACATTTGGGTAATCTGCTGGCAGGTTGCCCTCAGTCGCCTGATTAACAAAGTCTTGGGTCCTGTGTCGGTTGCTGTCCCTTCTTCCATGACGTCAGGTTGTCAGGGGTATAAAACATGCAGCCAACACTATTACATCAGTCTTTCTTGCCGTGAGGTGCCTGAAACAGAAGCAGTTCGCAAGTGCTGGTCGGCCGACTCCTAAAATTTTTGTTTTCGAGCTTCAGAACTGAAGTCTTCAACTTAAAGCTAAGTACCCCGTTGGGGAAACTTTTTCTTGCTCCTTACCGAAGTCAGTAAAAGTTAATAATTGCATTACTTGTGGAAAGCAAATACCTCAAATATTTTCATTTGTACTGTATTCCTTGCCTAGGCCCTGACTACGACGTACCTTGCTGTTGGTGTTCTGCTTTATTTAATCAGCGCACTATCCGTCGTCGGTACATTTTTGCCTCTAAATATTTCGGTTCTCAGTTTAATTATCCAGAAATGATGTCGGTTAGCCATCCGACTACCGGAATTCCAAAAAAACGCAAAGAAAAAGACAGAGACAGGCCATTGAGATCCAAAACTGCCAACAACGCTTCTCCTAAGCCAGTTGCCAGTTCGCCGGTACTCAGTGAGGCACTTTCGCAGCCCCTGATACCTGCTACTTCTGACTCACAGGCCTCTACTGAGACCCATTCAGAGTTTGGCATGCCATGAGATGCTTCACCTATGGGACGTGCGGATGTCTCTACCTTGGATGGGTCCGGAGCTGCTGTGCAGGCACTGGCTTTTGAGGGTGTATTCAGGCCTACAGACTTGCATATTAAACTGACTCCACCTTCTATACTAAGGCCCAATTCTCAATCTAGGTCTAAAAAAACGACACCCAGGCCACATGTCCAGGCCCCTATGCCTAAAAAACAAATGATCAAAATGGATGAAGATCTTATTACTCTAATCAGGGGTAGTCACCCCCCCCCCCCTTCTAAGAGGCCTAGGACTGAGCTTGAGTATGAATCTTCTGATCAGGACTCTGTTTCTTCTAATTCTTGCAATTACTTGAATTTGTCCATACCTACTTATGAGGATTTTGATGCAGAGGATTCCATTCCCTCTGCCCCCCCGAGGACTTTTCTTTTGAGGAAACTTTACATACCTTAAAGGAGCATTTCCACTGGGAAAGTCAAGAATTTTCTGAATTTAAAAAGAGGCTTAGGGATTTCCTTCTTCTACCTCAGCATAGACCTTTGGCTATACCTCTTGTACTAGACATTGTTGATGTGTTTTCAGAATCCAGTATGGCTCCTGATTCCTTGCCTCCGGCTCCTAATAAACCTGACAGATAACTACAGGGTTCCTGAGTCCCACAAGTTCCTTTTCAAAAATCCTGTTGCGGATCCAGAAACCATTTCTCAGGGGCCCAAGGGCATTAAGGCTTCTACTGCTAAAAATCCTACCCCTTCTGATAGACTCCAGGACTCTGGATAGATGGGGTATAAAGGTTTATACTTCTACAACCTTGGCAATCAGCATATTATGGGACTGCTATTTCGGACTGTGTGGAAAATAAAGATTTACAGGATTTATTGCATTCTGCTGAACAAGTTGGAAAACATACTTTGCAATATGGTTTTGATTCTTTAGAGGCCTCTTACATGGCTGCTGTTACTGGGTCTGTGCTTAGAAGGCATGCTTGGCTTAAGGAGCAGTCTCTGCCTGATCATGTTAAAGCAAAATTGTTGGATGCTCCTTTAAATCAGGACTGCCTGTTTGGCAATAAGGCTGAAGAAGTTCTAAAAATGATGGAAGATAAAGCTAAATCTATGCAAATTTTAAAAGACTTCTTACAAGTGCAACCTCTAAGGTTAAGTAGGCACTGGCCTACTAAGAATTGGTCCTTTCCAGCTCCTTCCAGATCCACTCAAGCCAACAACAGACACACCAAAAACACCAGGTTTCAGTCCCAAGAGACTCTCAGAACTAAGCAATGGGGGGCCCCCCACTTCCAAATCTGGAAATAGCAAGACACCCCCTTATGGTAAACAGTCTCAATGACTTTCCTTTAAAATTACCAAGCACTTACCTTTTAGCCACCCCTTTGGGGGGAGGAGATTGCTTTTCATGCAAAAAACTGGGAACTCATAACCCAGGACAAATGGGTTTTAAATACAGTGTCCCAGGGATACAGATTTCATTTCCACACGTTGCCAACACCAAACCTGCCCCCAAATCAGTGTGCAGAGGCTCAGAAACAAGTACTTCCCCTCTTAACCATGGGGGCTATTCAACCGGTACCAGAAGAGGAAAAGGGACAAGGCTTCTCTTCCAGGCTTTTCCTGGTACCCAGAAAAGACAAATCATGGCGTCCAATTCTGGACCTGTCTACTCTAAACACCTTTCTGGACATTCCAAAGTTCAAGATGCTGACTCTTCACCAGTTACTTCCTATGCTAGGCAAAGATGCCTGGTTGGCAACTCTAGATTTAAAAGAAGCTTACCTGCATATCCCAATCAGGGAATCTTGCAGAAGATACCTACGCTTCAAAGCAGGCTACTTGCATTAACAACTCTCTGCACTGCCCTTTGACTTGTCTACTGCACCCAGGGTATTCAC
Organism: Protopterus annectens; assembly: GCF_019279795.1. NCBI lineage: Eukaryota > Metazoa > Chordata > Ceratodontiformes > Protopteridae > Protopterus > Protopterus annectens. The sequence goes on along the minus strand of NC_056725.1, from coordinate 776,433,225 downwards.
AAAGTGCCTGGCTCCAGTAATTGTATTTTGCAGGCAAAGAAATATTCAAATATATCCATACCTGGATGGTTGTCTAATTCAGGCAGAAAACCAGACCATACTTATAAATCATCTGGTGTTTGTAAAAAGGGTTCTAACTTGTCTACGGTACAGCATAAACAAAAAGAAATCAAAACTGGTACCCTCTTAACATATTACATTCCTGGGTGCAAGCTTGAATACAACTGCCCAGATGGCTTTCTTCATGCCAGAAAAGCAAATTCATTTGGTAACTTACTTCAAACAAGTGGCCACCCAAACCCTGCTATCTGCAAAACAAATACTGCAAAAGCCTTGGGGTTCATGGCCTCCTGCATTCTTCTAATTCCGTATGCAAGACTGCATAGGTTCATAGGTTGGTACTAGGCTATCAGCCCTAGGGCCTATACAAGCCTAGCCATAACAATTCCCTGGCTATTTCTTCCCACATTATTTACTTTCCTGGACCCCTGTCTAGCAGGGCGACTGACGTGATCCCTGGGGTGAATTTCCTTTCTCCCATCCAATCCCATCTCCCTGCATATGAGGAAACTTCAGTGGTACTTAAAAAGTCTATGGAGTCAACATTGTTACAGCCTGGAAACAATGATTCCTATCATACCTTGCCTACGCCTGGAGTTCCTATGGTGGACAGAGGCCTGGCACCAAAACAAGGGACTGCCACTCACACTACCTCCTGCCGCTCAAACCCTAACTACAGACGCATCACACTATGCATAGGGGGCTCACCTGGCAGGGAAGTGCATTCAGGGCAAATGGAACCCTAATCAAATGCACCTTCATATCAATCAAAAAAAATGTTAGCTGTACAGAATGCTCTGACAGCCTTCATGGACTACATTCATCCAGGACAACTAATGGTAAAAACGGACAACACCACGGTTATGTGGTACATAAACAATCAGGGGGATACACATTCCTACCACCTCTGCAGACTAGCCATGGTATTGTGTAACATGGCCTTGGGCTACCAAGTGCATCTACAAGCTCAATTCCTGCCAGGAAAACTGAATAACACTGGCAGACGGACTAAGCAGAAATCTCATGGACCCTCACGAGTGGAAACTGGAACCACGGATTTTCAACATGTTGACAAGCAAATGGGGAGCCCAGACATAGATCTATTTGCCTCCCCCCAAAACAACCAGTTGGACAAATTTTGCACAAGGATTCCTCACAAAAAAGCCTGGAAAGTGGACACTCTGTCCTTCAGCTGGAAAAACTTATCAGTCTACGCCTTTCCCCCTCTGCCTCTGCTCTCCAAAGTTCTGCTAAAAGTCAAACAGGACAAACCAAAAATGATTTTGATTGCTCCAGACTGGCCACGCCAACACTGGTACCCACTCCTGCGCAGTGTGTCACAAATTATCTCCATGGCACCTGCCTCAGACACCTTCCTTGCTGTCTCAGTAGAACCAAATTCTGCACTCTCATCTCCCAACATTGAACCTTGCAGCTTGGCTAATCACTTAAATTCACCCTTAGCATCCCTCAGCAAACCTGTGATGGATGTCATCTTGGAGGTGAGAAGACCTAGTACTAGAAAATCTTATGCTGACAAATGGAAAAGATTCTGTGCCTGGAACCAGTCTTTAGGGATGAGCACTGCAGCACCCAATTTACCTCAGATTTTGCAATACTTAACTGAGATGCTTCACAAGGGCCTGTCTTTTTCCACTATTAAAATCCACGCTTCAGCTATTTCAGCTCAATATAACACAGAACCATCCCTCTTTGCTCATCCCCTGCTCAAACAGTATCGCAGAGTCAAAGAACTTGAGACCACCCAGGAGAGCTCCTACTCCTGCCTGGCACCTTAACTTTGTTTTGGAAAAGCTCACTTTACCTCCTTTCGAGCCAGCTGCTACTGCAGACTTAAAATTTATTTATTGGAAAACAGCCTTCCTCTCAGCAATCACTTCAGCTAGAAGGATATCTGAATTACAGGTCCTTATGGCAGTGGAGCCTTACATCATCTTTCATGCAGACAGGGGTATCTCTGAGGACCAATCCATCCTTCATGCCCAAGGTGGTTTCCAGTGTGGCTCTTAACCAGTCCATTCATTTGCCAACCTTCTATCCCAATCCACAGAACAAAGGGGAATGGATTCTGCATTCCTTGGACGTGCACAGACAACTTAGATTCTACTTGGACAGAACTAAATCTCGAAGAAAATCTAAACAATTGCTAGTGGCATTTGCTGCTGGGGCAGAGGGGAAGGCTATTTCAAAACAAACCATTTCTAAATGGATAAGCCATTGCATTCATTTCTGCTATAAGCACCATGAAAAACCTATCCCGCAGGGGATCAGATCTCATTCCACCAGGGCTGCATCTACTTCAGCAGTCTTACTCAGAGGTGCTCCGACCAGGGATATTCTAGAAGCTGCTACCTGGAGTTCAGTACATACTTTCACCAAGCATTATCATTTACCAATTTTCTCTAAATCCAGAGCTGGCTTTGCCACTGCTGTCTTGCAGGGCCTTATAGCTGGTCCTAATGCTGTATAAATCCATCCTCCCTACCACAGCTTTGGGAATCTACCCAAATGTAATGACTGCAACAGTGAAACACGAAGAACATAGTACAGTTGCGTACACTTACCATAAATGTAGATGTTTGAGTGTATTCACTGTTGCAGTCCTGGTTACCCTCCCTCCAGCCCCCTGTTTTTCTCTTACTATACCTCTGCTTTCTTTTACTATGCTTAAAAGCCTTTTTGGTGTATTTGCTTTTGGTTGGAGGTATATTTTTGTGTTTTTAATTTTATTTGCTCCCCATTTGGGGGGCAAAGGACATCTGGGGCAAGAAAAACTGATGTAATGGCGTCGGCTGCATGTTTTATTCCCCTGACAACCTGACGTCATGGAAGAAGTGACAGCAACCGATGCAGGACCCAAGACTTTGTTAATCAGGCCGACTGAGGGCAGCCTGCCAGCAGATTACCCAAATGTAATGACTGCAACAGTGAATACTCTCGAACATCTACATTTATGGTAAGTGTACACAACTGTACTTTCTGCATAGTCTGCAAAAAAAAAAAAAAAACACACACACACACCTGTTCAGTCTTTTGCTGTAAACTTAGTGTGGGTTATTACCTTATCTAACTGAAACTATATACTGCCTCTAGGCAACTGCCTAAAGAAATTTGTATACACTGAATAAAACCTAATACCTAAGCATGTTCTTTCAATGTATAACCAGGAAACTAAAGACTACTGAACAGTTTTGTCACAAGTCTCATAAAACAGATGTTGTGCAGCTACTGAAGCACACAAAAAGTAAAGCTAAAGACCATAATAAATGAAATCCTATGTCAACCCAGTACAGTGAACTCCCAGATGCAGGGTCCTGCAATGTTTTTAACACAAAGTCATTCATAACATACACACACACATATATATATATATATATATATATATATATATATATATATATATATATACACACACACATACATATACATATTTTTATATATATATATATATATATATATATATATATATATATATATACCTACATGGGTCCTATTTGTTTTGTTGACAGTACAGTTCATCGAACCGTAATTTGTCGAAATTACTTTAGCGAAAGTGCATTTCGTCAAAAATGCGCTTTTGCTAAAGAAAACAAAAAAATTCCATTTGCATGTACGCTGACGTACAACTAAGGAACCTCTTGTAGAGATCGTAGTACAGTGGGGATAAGGGAATATTCCCTTTTCCCCACTGTAGTGCGATCTCGGAGTGAGAATATTAAATCTCGGAGTGAGAATATTAAAGTGTGGGGTGTGTGTGTGAAAACTGTGTAGTGTGTTATTTTTTTTATTTAGTTTTTATTTGTTTATTACGCGAAAGTGCATTTTCTTTGGAATGCACTTTCGCGGAAGTGAGTTTGACAAAGTACAGTTCGATGAACCTTACTTTCGATTTAACAACGTAGACCCACATGCACACACACACACACACACACACACATATATATATATATATATATATATATATATATATATATATATATATATATATATATATATATATATATACACACACAAAGTCCACATGCTCTGACCACAGGATTTATACTAAATTTCTAAATTTCTTGGAAGGTTTGAAAAATATGCTGAAACGTAAAGCTAAACAGTTGAAATGACGCTGTGTGGTTATCAAACAAAGGAAATACTTTGTACATTAAGTAAATAATTAAATCATTTTAATAAATACATAGATTTTGAGTAGCATTCATCGACATTTTCCTAAGACATCATAAAAAGTTGAAAAACTTTTTTCCTTACCTGGCCTCTTCAATAATTTTATCTTTCCCTGAATTATTTAAGCTGCAAGCAAAGAAAAAGAAGATCATCTCATGAAGTGTTCTTTAGGTTGCTTCTTAACATATTCTGTAATATAACTACTGCACGTGCATAAAGTGTTACTTATCTGTTTCATCCCCAATGAAATGGTACTCACTGTTGTGATAGAAATTTATAGTGTATTTTTGTTGTATATAATTCAGTTCCAAATTAATGTAATACCCCATTAAGTTTTGTTTCCTCACTACTATTACAATTTCCGTAAAAAAAAAAAAAAAAATATATATATATATATATATATATATATATATATATATATATATATATATATAAACAACTATTCTTCACCAATTCCTATTACTGGGATTTCCATTTTGTCCTATAGTCTTGTTTTTTTTAATTGCTGAAACAAACAAATCCTGGAATAGGATTGGTTTCGCAACTAAATTTGCAACTACTATTAGCTCCTTAAAATTTGTACAGTACGACCAAGTGGTAGAAGTGTGTACTGAGAGGAAAAACAATGTGCTACAGAAGAGAATAAGGCTATTCCTTACAGTGCAAGACAAGGCAGAAATGAAGGAGGCTCAATAAAAGGAGAAAAACAGAAGGGCAAGAAAGCAAATGAGGGCAATGCAAGCACAAGTCAAAAGGTAGCTGACAGAACAGGTTATAAGAAAAGGGAGATATTCAGGCACGAAACAAAAACGAAAGACAGTGGGACAGACCAGACCAGTTGACCAAAAATGATAGGAAGATCATGGAAAATTGGGAAAGAGGAGGTAAGGAATAAAAAAAAATGAGGGGAGAATGCCAAATTGGGAGGAAGACATGCAAAGGAGGTGTGAGCAGTAGAAAGACACCCAAAAAGAAAGGGAGGAGCAGGAGAAGGAGCTTGCCTCCCTATTACCTCAGGAAGGCCAAAAGTACTTTTACAACAAATATTTTTAAAAGGGGATTCATATTAAAATTCAAAAATTGACAGGAAAAATTGACCATAGACAAAAGAAATACCTTGTTGCCTAAAGACACGATCTTCCTTATGGGAACAAAGAATAAAA